>NW_020698074.1:1951562-2030339 GCF_002925995.2 Terrapene triunguis | reverse complement strand
GTGTGTGTGTGTGTGTGTGTGTGTGTGTGTGTGTGTGTGTGTGTGTGGAGGAGAAGCTTCCATGCCATGGGAAGCATATTTTAAATACCAAAACATTCAATTTCCTCCAGCTTTGCATGGGCTCATTAAAAATGCCAGGGCTAGACAACATGGTAGTAAAATGCTGAGTGCCAGCCTACACTAGACCTCCCAGCCTTGCCACCACCAGTAGAGTTGCACCACTAGTAACAAGAGTGAGAATTTTAAGTGGGGGTAGGGGGACTGTAGAAAAGGGACATTTGTTATTGTAGTTGTAAGGCGGGAAGGAAGAAGGCAATTCAATTCTCATTATGTGCTCTGACATTTCTAGTCACAGAATCATTTAGCTGAGCAGTAAAACATAAACCACCAGTGCCATACAAGCCTCTTTTTCACAGCTTCTTTATGGGGAATGCTAGAATTCCAAAGTACTTTCCCAAATTAGAGGCAGTAAAGTATGCTCCAATACTTATTTTTTTAACCATCATCAAAGCAGTGCATGAATGCCAGATGAGGTACAACATAGGGTTAGTGCGCAGGTGGTCTACAATGACCATTGGCAACTCATACATATTGTTGCCAAACGTTCAAGGTTTAAAAGGGACATTCTTACAATGATTGGTCTCTGCCTATCAAAGCTATATAAGAACAGGCGATCCTATGATAATACACCTCTTGAAGAATGCAGACAACTAACTCTTCCTATTGTTGCTGTATAAATGGAAATATTGATGGTTTTTCAGGTCACCGTACCTGTTCACAATTATTCTGCCATGTTTCCGTTCATGTGGCTTGCAGGAGTGATACAAAGATGTGCCCATGGCTGAAATATTAAGTGGGCATTTGGAGGCCAATGCTTCCCTCAGTTACGTCTGTGTAATTCCAGTAAAGCAATTGGCATTTAAAGGCTTCAAAGGCTGAGGGCAGAATTTGGCCCGTGGTGTTCTAAAATCCCTAAATAGACAGTTTGATGAGTCTTCTCCTTTATTCCAAGCACAATGCATGCATACTAGAGAAATGGATAATGCAGAACTTCTGAGGAACCGCATGCTGAGAAATCTTGGGACTACAGATCCAAGTATTCATTCCACTTAGCGCAGAACAGCAAAGGTACCTCACCTTTGTGGTTAGCTGCTTTATCATGAGTATGGTACGTTGTGTGTTTTATGCTACTTTGCTTATGTGGTCATGATAGATTAATAGATTCCAAGGCCAGAAGGGACCACTGTGATCATCTAGTCTGACCTCCTGCATAGCACACGCCAGAGAACATTCCCAAAATAATTCCTAGAGCAGATCTTCTATAAAAACATCCAATCTTGACTTACAAATTGCCAGAGATGGAAAATCCACCATGATCCTTAGTAAATTGTTCCAGGCTTTCATTACCCTCATGCTTACAAATGTATGCCTTATTTCCAGCTGTTGGATTGTGTTAGTCCTTTTTCTGCTAGACTGAAGAGCCCATTATCAAATATTTGTTCCCCATGTAGTTATGCATAGAGTGTAATCAAGTCACCCCTTAACCTTCTCTTTGTTAAGCTAAACAGATTGACCTCCTTGAGTCTCTCACTATAAGACAAGTTTTTTAATCCTTTAATCATTCTTGTGGCTTTTCTCTTAACTCCCTCCAATTTATCCCTCTTGAATTGTGGACACCAAAACTGAACCCGGAATTCCAGAAACCGTCGCACCAGTGCCAAGTACAGAGGTAAACAATCTCTCTGCTCCTACTCAAGATTGCCCTGTTTATGTATCCAAATGTATAAGCTTTCAGTGATTAATACAAACTTGTTTTAACAAACCCAACACTCTTTACAATTTGACATGAGATACAGCACTAACCTTGCCTGTATAACCAAGTCTTGGATTGAGACTGAGCCATCTGTGGGTTCAGTTCTACCTTACTAGCTACCCAATACAACACAGGCTTATGGCAGGACAAGTAAAAGCCCCCTCTTCCCCCCCCCAAAATAGGGAAAGATGCAGAAGGGGAGACACTATGGACACAAAATCCATTGCGAGTACCCTACATGGCATGGGAATCCAGGAATGGAAAGATCTCATCCTCTCCCCTCCTTAAGTGGTATAAAGACAACCCCCGTTCCCCTTCTGAGCTAACAAAATGGCTGTCCAGCATGACACTAAAGACCTCCAAGCTCCTGATTCTTAGACTCCGATGTCCACAAAGACTAGGTCTGATATTCAGCCTACTGGCTGACAAGAGCAATCAAAGTGCTCCATACAGTGAGTTCCTGTGTTCTTCTTAACAGCATAGTAGTAATGAAAGGAAGAAGAATACTAAGAGAAGTTTATCATAAGATGAGCGTGTGGGCATCAGTGTTAATATCAAATTTGCATTCAAGCTATAAGAAAATAGGGAAGCATAAAATATTGTGTGCCCGGAGGTGAGAGGGAGGGTTTTGCCTGCTGGGGAAATTCAGAGAAACGATCAGTCTTAAAAACAGATTGTAAAGCTCTTTACTAACATTGGTGAGCAGATACTTACACAAGTAGTTCCACTGAAGTCAATGGAAACACTTATGCAAGAACCTGTTAATCAGAATGAGTAAGGAGTTCACAGTCTGGCCCTTCGGTATTTATTTCTGCATCTGAAATAAACAACATTCAGTGTCTCTCATTCTCTCCCATTTTTATTTGAAAATGTCTAATGTGTCCATAAAAAAACAAAAACCCACACTCGATGTGACAAACCTATCAAGAATTAGTAAGCGATAAGCATTAATAAGTATTTCTCTACACGGGGACAATTCAAATATTTTATGGCTGTACCTTTCCACACTTGTTCAAATGAATGACTGAATTTCTGACCAGCTCACTACATATTACAATACTGCCAAAAGGAACCATGAATAACACTGTGAATCAATTAATAAGGTTAATACATTATCTTAGATACTTATATCTGAGCAACTGAGGTCTCCTGAGTGACCTATCAGGGATAGATAACAGTTTTAGATGACAAAATTATTTCTTTACTTTGATTATGTGCTTTGAAGAAAAAAAATCATAGAAGTATTAAGGATCCAATCCACCATTTATTGAATTCAATGGGAGTCTCTCAATTAACTTCCATGGACATCGGATCAGGCCCTAAAATTGACCAAAATAACAAAGGGGCATTAACAGCCCAAAGCCATTCTGTCGTGATGATGTGTAAAAACCTTGCTTAAACTTGCAGCAAAAGACAAAAAGGTGAAACATTTGCTGCTCTACAGAAGCCTGATGCACTCGAGACATTCTGCCAATAAATCATGGCATTTTAGATGTGACTTGCCAACTAGAATTCAAGGCAAGATTTTCCACTAGGCTTTCTAAGAAGAGAAATCTTGCCAACAAGTACACTGTAGCTTGATTTAATGATGTTTAGGGTGAATAGCCTCAACAGTTTTCCCCCTTCTTTTAATGCAGCCATGCTACCAATTTCAATATGAAGAATAGATTTATTAAAACAGGTATAGGCTTTTTTCTCAGTCCAGAAGTTTGCCATTCTATAGTGACAATGGTTGCCCTGAAACAATTATGCTGACTGTTTACCAAGCCTCACAAGCAATCCTAACTCAAATTTGTTTGTTTTCCTTCTTTATATGTTATTTGAAAGAAATTATTCCACTCCAACCGAACTGTCAGAGGGTCATGCACATTTCTCTACTGTGTCATAAAGTTTAATTTCTTGGCTTTCAATATAATTTTTTTCAACTTTGCAAGGCAGTAATGAATATTTGCATAGGTAGATCAAATATCAGCCTTCAGTATAAATTTATTGAAGTTAAATTGGACAGCCAATAAATTAGGGTTCAGAGATCAAGATTTAAAATAGCAATGCTTGACAACAGACAGTTACTAATAGGGCTTACACAAGAACTCAGAATAACAGTGCAAGAGACGGAAGGCAGTTGACTGAAACGTGATTAATGGCTAAAAGACCATGTGCCACTTGGCAACTTCTTCTAGTATAGGTCTGAGCTAAGGATTTAGAATGACAGCTTTTTGTTAATGAGGTTTCTTACTTAGGAAACAGATTAACCTTTCAAATACAAGTTTCTTGGTGCTATCACTGTCTGTCTCAATTGTACTTGCAATCAGAAGAGATCTTGAAGGTTATCATCATTAGAGCTGAACAAATAATTTGCAGCAAATAATTTATTCTGTGACTTTAGTTCTAAATATTCAAAGAAGCGTCCACTAATTTGGCCATCTCTGTTTTCGGATGCCCATCTTTAAACTCTGATTATTTGATTTTTAGGGGTGCTCAACGCCCACACCCACAACTCCAAGTGAAGTCAGTGGGAACTACAGAAGCTCTGCACCTCAAAAAAACCCCAGAGGCCCTAATTGTCTCAAGTCGGACAACCAGAAGTCAAGACACCCAGAATTAATGGACATTATTAAAAAAAATCTGGCTTTAGTTTCTCTGCTTGAGGAATATCCAGAGCAGATTGCAATTTCCCAGACACCAATTGGTGATTAGATTATTTTTAAAATCCATTGACCTCAAAGAGTCTGCTGTATTTGGCATACAAGCTGCATTGCTTAGTTGTAACTGATCAGATAGTCACATGACATTGTCATGAGATTTCTTCACTGACTAGTCAATTTTGCAAGCACTTCCAGTGCACATACTCTCATGTGTGAATTGAAAGATTGTTGTTTTGTGCATGTGCTTTTGGAGAACATTCATGCTGGGTGAATTTGATCAGTCAAATGTTTATGAAAAGTGAATGCTGAAGCAATCCACCCATAGAGTCTCCGATTTTTAAGACCAAAAGAGACCACTACAATCATATAGTCTAACCTCCAAGATAACACAGAACAGGACCCATTAATTATTGCAGTGGAGGGAATTATTCGTCCTTACTATTAGTTATCAAAGTCAAAGCAAATTCATTAAATAAAAAAAATCAAGAGACTATTCCTCCCCCCTGCACCCCCCCCTCCAAAAAACAGCTGAGACCCTTTGAAAGGGTCTAGTTGTTGCACAGTCCCTCACTCACAGGGATTCTCCTCTGGGGACGGTTCTGGTTCCACCCCACTTCAGCACTGAGTAGTACCTTCAAGGCACACTCTAGCCCCAAGTGCTTTAGGATAGCTTGAGTAAGAAAAGTGATATGACTATAAAACCAAATTCTATTCTAAATAGAACACAGCACTGGAACCCCACTCTAAATACATTTCAGCCAGCCTCTTAGTCCCCTGCTTTGCATTTCAGGTCACGCTGACAACGTATATTGTTAGCCCACATGTGACAGTGTGGTTAGTATTTTCAGACCAGCTTCACAGTATTCAGGGGAGAGGAGAGTGACACAAATGACTCATCATGAGAAACTTCAAACTGTAACTTTTCAGAACACCTTGAAATTTTAAAAAGGCGACAAACAATAGACACCCAGGCCTGTCTCCCTAATTTTTACTTTCTCTAGCTCTGAATTTACATGTGACCTGCTGGAGTTTCAGCCTATTTCCCAGCCCGTCTCACAGCTTGCACATAAACAGCTACTGTGCTTATGTGGAGCTCCATTCTTGTATTTGTCGGTTTAGTTTATGGATTTTACCATGACAGTGCAATTAGTAGGTAATGTGCATGTTTCTTGTTTAGTAATAGACAGCAGGAGCCTTAATTGAAAATATGCTAATTTCAAAATGAACTGTTATTTTTAGAGATGCAAATGCGTTCATACCAGCCAATTCATTGAAATAAATTGCATGAATTCTTAGAGATAAACTCCCTTGGCAAGTAAGTTAGACTGACCACAACTCTGTCAGCTTATTTTGGAGCTCAAGCTTCTCAGTCAGCTAAAGCATGATCTCCATGCCAGCGAGATGTCCCCTAAGCATTACATCCTGTCATCCGTCACATCACATCAGGGGTAGTTGTCATCTTCGTCTGGTATTTTACTTACCATATTGTAAGTACATCACAAAGGTGACAGCATCTTCAATAGGTCTTTATACTGCACCTAGCAGATGGGGCTTTGATCACAATTAGGTCTTCAGGTATTACCACAGTATAAATAATGATTAGCACGAGAGAGATTTTTTGAGATAATGCTACTCACATCCCTTATGCATTACACTTTGGGGCAGCCTGTTTTTTTAAGAGAGAGAGAGAGACAGTCATGAAGAGAAAACGCTTGTGTTGGGCCATGGCAAAAAATTGAAAATACAAAACAAAACTCCACAAAACTCCATGAGAGGTGGTGCTTTCCCATTGTCCCACTGTGGGGTCAGGAGCTTGATGGCTGGGAGAATGAGCTGAAGCGCTGGTAAACCTGTTTTTAAAAAGCAAGGCTAGCTGGGAAGAACAGGCCAATGAGAGATGAAGATGCCTCTCCCTCCTTGGGACAATTAGTGAGGGGCAGTCCACACAGCCTCCTGGATGGTCTCCCACAGGTTTTCAATATCAGTAGCCAGCCATCTCTCCTATTCCTCTCTGAAGTTCTTTGCGGAGTGTGACATTGCACTCCATATGTTTTATAAAAATATGTTTATAAGTGTGAATATGATGCAACTGGAATATGCCTTAAGCAAAAGGTCTCTTGTAAGGTATCATTACAAAGCTCATGATCTACTGAGTGTGTTCATCCTATTTGTATGAATGTATCATTCTTGTATCTGAAACTAGGAATATGAAGTATAACTCTGAGGTCCTATTATAATTATGCAAAGTGTGGGCCATTAATGGTGTGTTAGAATCTTGATGGCTCCCATTGACTAGGACAATTGGTTGTAAATGGCTCTGTTTACTTGTAAGCCTTCCTGTTTGTGTGTGCCAGCCAGTGGGTAATGAAGGCTTACAGTGACATGTGACCATGTCACATGATACTGGAATCCATCTTATACCTGGTGCTTTTCCATTTAGAAGGAGGTGTGGGAACCCAGAGAGAGACACAAAGGATTCCTGCTTTGGGCCAAAGCTATAAAGGGGGGGGGAACAGAACAAAGGGGGTCCCAGTCATGAGAAAACCCCTGCTTTTCACCTAAGATGCCTGCTGGAACTAACAAGGACTGTACCAGGGGAAAGGATTGGGCCCAGACTAGGAAGGAGTCTAGTCTGCGAAAGAAGCTCATTGGAACATCTCTGAGGGTGAGATTTATCTGTAAAGAGTTTCTTAATGTATTAGGCTTAAACTTGCATGTTTTCATAGAATCATAGATTATCAGGAACCTCAGGAGGTCATCTAGTCCAACCCCCTGCTCAAAGCAGACAGAGTTTTGCCCCAGATCCCTAAATGGCCCCCTCAAGGATTGAACTCACAACCCTGGGTTTAGCAGGCCAATGCCCAAACCACTGAGCTATCCCTTCTGTTTTGTTTTAATTTGCTTGGTAATTTACTTTGTTATGTCTGTTATTACTTGGACCCACTTAAATCCTACTTTTTATACTTAATACAATCACTTCTGTTTATTAGTAAACCCAGAGTAAGTGATTAATACCTGGGAGAGCAAACAACTGTGCATATCACTCTCTCAGTGTTATAGAGGGTGAACAATTTACAAGTTTACCCTGTATAAGCTTTATACAGAGTCAAATGGATTTATTTGGGGTTTGGATCCCATTGGGAACTTTGTGTCTGGGTGCTGGAGATAGGTGACCCGTTGAGCAGTTTTGGGTTAAAAGTCTGCAGCTTTGGGGGTGTGGACCAGACCTGGGTCTGTGTTGCAGCAGGCTAGCGGGTCTGGCTCAACAAGGCAGGGTTCTGGAGTCCTAAACAGGGAAAACGGGCTTAGAGGTAAATTGAGCACGTCAGGTGACAGTCCCAAGGGGGTCTCTGTGACCGAACCCATCACACAGAAATTCTGTCCTTCTGCTAGAGTTTTCTGGTAGCTTAATCCAGCTCTCACTGAAGTCACTGAAAAGAGCCAACTTGTTTTCAGTGGGAATTGGATCTGGTCTATTATCCTCTTCCCAATTTGCCCCGGCATGTTGTAAAGCTAAATCCTGACTGCACATACCTGCCAACATATTGTCACACACTCAAAAAAAAAAAAAACCAAACTAGTGGATAGGAAATGGGAATATATTTTTATATACATTCAGATACAAAGTCAAAGTATGTACCGTCCCACGTTTAGCTATTGTAACAAAATCCCAATAATGGGAAAAAGCTGAATATATTTCCATACCATATTTCAAACATTATTCTTATTCTCTCTGTCATGACGACACATCCTAAGAAGGTGAATGGTTGGGGGTAATTAGTGTCTGTGATAGCATTACCCATAGCTTTATCATCACTTAATTAAACCTGATTAATGTCAAAAGAAAACATAGAAATGTCCAAGCATTTTCAATAACTCTCTACTGGTGTGATTAAAAGAACTGGTAATGTCATCTTAAAGATGTAAACTGGAAAGGCAGGAATCAAAATATGCATTCCAGTTTATTTTTTTCTGCAAGGGGTTTGCCCTCTGACTCCAAGGATCAACATCAACAATCCCAAGATACTGTAGCTCCCAAGATGAAATTTCAAGCCTAAATGGGATGAAATGGGAAGAGAAGAAATGTTGACATTAAAAACCAAAAGCAAATACTTGAATGGAATTAAATCATGGAAGTGCCTGGAGGAAACTGAATATGGATAGTCTAATTTATTACAAAAGTGAGGGAAACAAAGAATTGCTTGGAAACATTTGAGTAACAGAGGTATTCCATAGGACTTCCATTCACTCACATTTCTGGTTTCATATGAAGCCACCCTGGACCAAACCCAGAGCTCATTCCAAATCTCAGCACAAGTCTCAAACTGAACCTTTTCATAGGTCGGGAAACGTCCAGCTAATATCTTTTAAAAGTACACGTCATTGGCCTTCACACTTCAGACCTCTATATGTCTTGATTGCAACCCAGATCAGAGACAGAAGTTCCAAAATACCACAAGAAAGATAGTAGTTGCATTACTTCCAGCTAGATTGGAAACAGCAAGGAGTGGCTTCAAGTCTTGTAACAAAGCCCATCCTTACATTTCCAGCCTAAGTGTGCAGACCTCATGGGTTCAGTTATACATCTGGGCTGAGATTTCCAAAACAGCTCTCTGCATAATGGAAGGTGTGTGGTTAAATATCCTGCACTGATTTGAAAATGTCAACCCCCAAATCTTGATTATTTGTTTCATTTCCTGTCTAATGTCCAGTTAAGAGCCTAGTTTGTCAGAAAAAGATGACTATTTAGAAAGTCTGAGACTTTTAGAACCACTTAGCCAATACATTCGTAAATTATTGTATTACCGCATTTTCAAATTACACAATGGTGGGGACAGAGGGTTTATACTTTGATCACTTTGTCATACTTTATATTAAAGTGGTGTTTACACAATTGGGTATATTCACCATTGCCAAAATACCAATGGATTTTCTTATCTATTAGTATTATTTCCCCAAAGTATTGGAAACCTTCAATAAATGCACTTTAAAAAGGAAAAACCCAGGGTTAATGAGTTCAATGATGTAACTTTGGAAAGCCACAGCTCAGCTGAAGACCTGAAGAAGAGCTCTGGGTACCTTGAAAGCTTGTCTCTCTCACCAACAGAAGTTGGTCCAATAAAAGATATTACCTCACCCACCTTGTCTCTCATATATCTTAGATGTATTTTATAATACACACACAAGTTCCCATTATTTTCATATAGTTACTTTACAAAATATACCAGAACTTTCAGTGCTCCCTGCTTAGTGTGACTCAAAGGCAGGACACAAAAAACATTGGACTAAATTATTCTTGCACAAGTCAGCACAGCTACACTGAAATCACATGCATACCTGGAATACGCAGTACAAATCCACGGATATCGCTTCCCATTGAAGCCAAAAAAGGGGTCAAATAAGTTCAACAGCAAGTCTCTTGCTTGCCTTCAATGATCACTTACCCCAATATGTATTTGGTCCATTATGTGCAATGAGGATTTTAGATCACTCACTTTGAATGATCACTAAAGACAACGACAAGTTGGTTAAAGGCATTTTCCTTTTATAAACTGTGCTACTGGATTCCTTCCCCTGTATTCCTGTAGCCTTGTGCAAGTGTTTAACCTAACATTTGCACGGATTTAAGACTGCTCCCTGACCATTAGTCTTGTCAACAGAAGATGGTTGGTATGTGCATTCATTTTACTAAACCTTTACTTAAATAGATTAGGGGAGATAATGTTGCTGGAACTAAAAGGAGATTACTTATATGTATGTGGATCTCAAGATGCAACAGGTTTTATTAGGCAATGATACTACCCTGAAATTGGGTACATTTTCCTGATCCCCATTACAATTTATCATGAGCAAAGAGCAGCTGTGCCAGTATGTATAGGGAAGAAACCAATGAAATGCAAATTCGCAAAGGACTAATTACCAAGCAGGCAGAAAAATGTCTATTTTCAGTCTGTTGAATAGGGGATTAATTTCTTATGCCATGTAATGGAACATGAAATCTGCCAGATCAGGCTGCTGCATGCCTACTGTTTTCAGATTCTTACTGAACCACTCTAGAGTTGCATGAATTTCTGAACACAGAGGAAAAGGGTTCTCAATTATATACAGCATACTTCGCTAAATGGTCTGTCAAGCAATCCTACATCTCCAAGTACTCTTAACAAATCTTTCTAATGAAGACATACTTCTCAAGTATGAAATAGGGTATGTCTACACTACAGGATTAATCCGAATTTAGATAATTCGAATTTGGGAAACAGGTTGTATAAATTCGATTGTGCGCGGCCACACTAAGCACCTTAATTCGGTTTTAAACCACATTAATTCGGTGGTGTGCGGCCACACTACCCCATTAACTTAAACACAGTAATTCGGTGGTGTGCGTCCACACTAACCCTAATTCGAATTAACAAAATCGATTTAGGCTCTACTCCGTTCGTCGAGGTGGAGTACAGAAATCGATTTAAAGGGCCCTTTAATTCGAATTAACTGGCTCTGTAGTGTGGACGGGTGAAGGGTTAATTCGGATTAAGGCAGCTAAATCCGAATTAAAGTCCTAGTGTAGACCAGGCCATAGAAATGCACGGTTCTTATTTTGGCTCTCAGCAGATGCTGAAACCTGGGACCAGATTCCACTAAAAAAAAGAAAGAAAGAAAAAGCATCTTTGAAGTGTTTATTTTCCTTGGATTAATAACAAGTGACACACATTTAATGAGCATGCTTTCACTCTATTTAGTGATAATTGCTTGCAATGCTTGAAGTTAAAGTGAAGTAAATCAAGAGACCTAACCGTAGGCAGAAGGGCAGGAAAACAGTTACTTTTCCCCAAAAAGATCTAAAGAACTGATCCCTTATCAAGTAAATAGCTTCATTTCAGAAGGATTTCATTGTAGTTTTACTACCACGCTAAATCACAGAGGGCATACTACACTAGAATACCTTAGATTTAGGGGGTTCTAGTAACTGTATTTCTAGCTAGCTACGTGAACCATATTACTGTACCTTTAATCCCCTACAAAAAAACTGGGTTTTTTAAGGCTATGAGCTATTTTATTCTGTTATTTTCTATGAGGCCCATGAATTTGTAGAATTTAACCCACCCTGAAATTCAAAGAGCAGCATTACGAACTTGACTTATTCCATTAGTGTTCTAGATCTCCAGTAAAGAAAGAAGCAAAACAGAACTCCATGATGCTGAACTATTCTCCATGAACTCAATGAGACCTGGATTTGGCCCTATTTGCACTGAAGTTTTGGGGGGTTTGTAAATAGTTTGGATGAATTTTAGTATTTGTGAGCCACTTGTCTGTCACTTCTACAGCATCTGGGGTCCCTGCATATCCTTTACTAGTGCAGTTTAGGCCTGAGGATTCACACACAGCTGCATCCACTGGCCAGTCCCCCATCTGCTTATCTAGAGTGAGCTGGTGTGACAGCACCCGCTTTGGTCAGAGAGACATGCACCAAGTTCACTCAGTCTGGCAGGGCACACAGTCAGCTTTTCTTGCCCGAGTCTCTATGGTAGTCCCATTCTGGGCTATGAAGAGTGTAAGTTTCAGTCCTGCTAGGGTGTGTGGGTATTTCCCTTATACTTGGTGTGGTCAGCTGACCCTGGTATTCAGGGGGTCTGGAAACCCCTTCGGTCCTTAAGCCTCTGAGGACAGGTGACCTACAGATATAGGGGAACCCAGGCCTACCCACACCGCTGGATTCCAGCTCAGGGCCCTTAAATCAGACAGGTGGAATCAGGCCTCAACAACTTCTCCTGCTATGCCCTGAGCTCCTTCTTACCTCCTTCAGTTTCTGTAGGCTTCTGCAACCTGTGGCTCTGGTCATCCCTTTCCTGGGTGCTGCCTCTCAGCAGCTTGTTAGCAGGAGTTTCCTTCTCCAGACTGCTTGCTCCTCTGGCAGCCACCCTGCCCCGCAGCTCCTTTATTTTCCCAGCTGCTGTGAGGCTGCCAATCAGCACTGGCCAGCAGTTCCTGCATTCAGCCCTCGGTTGCCAGGCCTGCATGGGGTATACACCCCCCAGGACAGCATGTTTCTAGCACCCGAGAACCCTACACGTACATGTTTATTTTCAACACCCCTCTGAGGTAGGGAAATAATAAACAACAATGACAGCTAACTCATATATTATTTCCATTTTACGGATGGAGATTGGAGGCAGAGATACTTAAGTGACTTGCTCAGCATCACACAGGCAAACTCTGACAGAGCCAGGGACTGAACTGAAATCTCTTGGATACGCTCCAGGCCTCACTGAAGTTAATGGTAAACTTCATCCCTGGAGTCCCAGTCCAGCCTCTGAACTGCAATACCATCCTCCTATATGCCTGTTCTCTAGCCATGCCTTCAATATCCTTATGCACCATTATGGAGAGAGGCACCTCTGAGCAGAGTTTTGCAGTGAGCACATGGTATGAAGACCTCCCATGCCCTCTGTCTGCTGCCAACTCTGCCAGTGGTGACAGCCCTGTGACAGTTCCACCGCATTTAAGATACAGTACTACAAGAAAGATGCAGGATGTGGCCCAAGGAGAACTGGGGAGAGAAATGGAGCATGCAATGAATGACATGTCACCAAGCTATGCTCTTATGAAGGTATTGTGAATGTCAGCACAATAGCTATGAAAACATTTAATCTAGTTTCCAACATATGATTCTATGATTACTGATTTTAGGCCACAATTCAGAACAACAACTAAGCATATGCTTAAGTGCCCTTGAAGTCAGTGGGATTTAAATACTGTGCCTAGGTGCTTTTCTGAATTGGGGCCTGTAACAGAGGTGCCACCCCAGCACACCCTCTTGTGGAGCGGAGTGGTGACACAGCATTTCTGCCTCAGTTTCCCCATGGGGTCTTCAGCCCACTTCTGCTATAGATGTGGCTTAGCCATCCAGCCAACTTGCTTTACAGAGTTCAGTCCCTTCTGGTGTAGGGGAGTCCTTTCGTCTATAGCCAACAGAAGCACAAAACAATAGCATGTTTGGCCCAGCTGGGATTGGCTATCAGTCCCTTTCCTTGCAGGCAGGCCCCAGCTGCAATGGCCTGTCTCAACACCCAACAACAGGTTCCTGGGATTCAATCAAACCAAACATCTGGTCCAGGCCCACCCTCCTACTAAGGGGTTCAGGCGGTCTGCAGTCTCCAGCCACCTCCTGGCCCCAGCCAACCGTCTTGTCCCACACAAAGGCTGCCTGTCTGCTCTCCTTCATCATCAGGCCTCAACTGTTAGGCTTCTCTCCTTTTAAGTCCAGCTCCCAGGCCTAACACCCAGTGCAGGTGAATAGGGCTAACTGAATCAGTCTCCTCTTAAACCCCTTCCCATCCGGTGCAGGGTTTGTATGCCCTGTCACAGGGCCTATAGGCACAGTGTTACAGCTCAATCTCTAATGAGAGGCAACTACCAGCAATTGTTTGGACACTCATTCTTTTAAAATGTAAACTCCAAAGTAAATGGTAAAATAGTTGGCAACCATGGGTTTTATTAAACAGTCTGGATGCTATGATATCCTGTGGCCAATATTTTTTACTGCCTATTTTAAAATATCTTATTTTAAAATAATATTTTATTCAGAAGTTATAGGGTAGTTATACACAAACATTTATAAAGTAATATTTTCATTTAAAATAATTAGAAATCCAGTGCCACAGTCTGAGTGTATAAAACAGATTATATTATTGATAAATTGTCTTCTTTCCCCTTCTCTGAACATTTATCTTCCCTAGAGAAAAAGGATGGTACAGTTTGAAATTCCAAAGTAATTTACCATTATTGTCAGCAGAGGTTTATTATCTGATGCACATCTGTTTCTCTCTGATATTTAATCCTGTTTTGTGCTCCCTCCTCTTCCTTTCCATAAATGTTATTTGCAAATAAATTACTATCCTCATGATCTCAATCTCTCTAGAATTTTCTTCCTTTTGCTATGGAAACTAAATTCAATATGTTCCTTCAGTGACTTAAGATGTACCTGTAGGTTACCTGTCCAGTGAAGAGTACTTAATGTTCTGCCTATGATTCTATGGCCATTTGAATTGCAGTCCAGCCTCATAGACGGTGTAAAACAATTTGTCTCCAGGCAATTCTCTTCTACTGAGCTATTTTATGTGTAAGCTGTAATGTTACTCAGACTGCTGATTTCTCTCATTTTTCTCCACGCCACTTTTATATTTTTACAAGCTCTTTTTGTAATATTGTCCCATATGTGCCTTGGAGGATACCCTATGTGTGATGGAAAACAGTAGAAATGAAGTGGGCGGGCTATACAGAAACACAGAAATCAGAGATAGAAAAGATATCAGATATTGCAAGCACCAGAAAAAGTAATGCGCTAAGATGGAACTACCCTGATTATCCCATGAGCAAAAACCCATATCCATTTATAAAGCAACCTGTTATCTAGAAACCAGTATCTATACCAGCCCAGACTGATAAGGTATTTGCAAAGCTAAAATGTAACTTCTTTGGTCCATCTCTACATCCCGAGTATTGTTGAACAGATGACTTTTACGCCAACTGTTTCACTTCTACCTACATTTCAGGTTTTGGTACAAATCCTTACCCAAGGAACTCATAGGATGGTACATCTGTAAACCCTTCCCTTCCACAGGGAGCACAGAAGAAACACAATCTAGCCCTTAATATGGAAGAGGATGAATAATGAGATGGCAACATTTGTGGATAACAGAAAATTATTTGGCTTTGTCTGGAGTGGATTATGAGGAACTTCAAAGGGATTGCAAGCATGTGGGCAATACAATGGCAGATACAATTCAGCATAGGTAAGTGAGACAGAATACACATTGGGAAGAACTATTTGTACTACTCACACACATTGATGAGTTCTAAATTTACTGTAACCACTTATGGAACCAGGGCCGGCTCCAGGCACCAGCTTAACAAGCAGGTGCTTGGGGCGGCCAAGGGAGAGGGGCGGCACCTGCGGCAATTCGGGGCGGCAGGTCCCTCACTCCCTCTAGGAGCGAAGGACCTGCCGCTGAACTGCCACCGCCGCCGATCGTGGCTTCCCCCCCCCAATTGCTGCCGGCAATCGCGGCTTTTTTTTTTTTTTTTTGCTTGGGGCGGCAGAAATGCTGGAGCCGGCCCTGTATGGAACAGAACTAGGCATCACTGTGGACAGCTCAGTGGAAATATTTACTCTATTTGTTCCTTTGAAGCATCCTTTATTGGCCATGGTCAGAGGCATTATACAGGACTAGATGTATCATTGGTTTGATCCAGGGGGCGGCAACCTTTCAGAAGTGGTGTGCTGAGTCTTCATTTATTCACTCTAATTTAAGGTTTCGCGTGCCAGTAATACATTGTAACGTTTTTAGAAGGTCTCTTTCTCTAAGTCTATAATATATAACTAAACTATTGTTGTATGTAAAGTAAATAAGGTTTTTAAAATGTTTAAGAAGCTTCATTTAAAATTAAATTAAAATGCAGAGCCCCCCAGACCGGTGGCCAGGACCCGAGCAGTGTGAGTGCCACTGAAAATCAGCTCGCATGCCGCCTTCGGCACCCGTGCCATAGGTTGCCTACCCCTGGTTTGATCTAATATGCAAGTTACTCTGTGCTCATGCACAGGACTTTTATGTGGACAATTAATCTCATAGAGTCAGCTCTCTCTGTAAAACTAACAGAGCTGGAACTTTCTCTAGAAGCACACATATTGAATATAAAGAGGCTTTGATGAGTCCATGCCCCAATTCTCTCTCCAATCAGCTATGACTCGACCTCTCTAGCTTCCTGGCAATGCTAAAACTTTCTTGTTTCTTAGCAGGAATGACAAGCACCTTAATGTTTACATCACTTGCTTTTTAACTTTTTACACTGGTACACATTTTCATTCACAGGTTGAAATTAGAACCTATTGATCCAAGCATAAAAACCTCCAGATACATGTTACAATCATTTCAATGCTTCAGAATGATGGATGTTTTTGAAAAATACTGATAAACTCTCAAAGAACATTGTGGGGAGGGGGACACATTTGATTTGGGGTAGTTCCTCTAATAAAACAAAATTAAACCTGTTTTTTTCACAATGCTGAATACAATAGTAGTTCCTTAAGGGAAGTGGTGTATAGCTTATCAGTAGATGCATTACAAATTAGAATGGACATAGCACTAAAGAATATATTATTGGGAACACTTCACAATCTCTGGCTCTTCAACTTCTGCAAAACATAAAAAGCTGAAAGCTATGTTCAGGGCTGGTGGGTTTTTTCTAAATGATTTATATAAAATTACATAAGCAGGTCACCTTATATTTTAAAAGATAAACCCCAAAATAGATCTGGAAACTATAACATGTTCAGCTGCATTGTATAGAAGAGAATGGTTGAAGTGTAATGGTTCTGGATGTTGAATACTCAAGAGATCTTCAAGGTGGTTATCGGCACTGTAAGAATTATGCTAGCTACAACTTATCCAAGTGATATCCATGTCCTTGGAAACAACATTTTTCTACATTATCCACCATAATCAAGGCTTTCTTCATATTTGATATAGTAAATAATACAATGTTTTCAGTTTAAAAGATGGGTTTTTTTTATTTTTAATCTGGACACTTGAAAAACCCATTGATGCAAGTGGCTTATATAAATCTGTGTTAAACGTATCAGGGATAAGCATTAAAATACATGCTCAAATCTTTGACTGAGTCTGCAGAAGGGGAAGGGGAAGAAGCTTTGGCTACATAAACCACCAGGACACACTGCAAAAATAACATTTAAAATAGGGCTGCTTAGCTAAGAGGCTTCCTTTGGATGCACAAGGAGAAAGGGAAATGGGGACACTCTTTATGTGATACAGTGGACTTCATTTTTTTGAGTTCTATCCTGCTGCCCCTCGCTGTATGAAGTATATCTTGTTCTCGTTCACGCCAAGGGGAGCATGCTTGGGCCCTATGTTTGTAAGACCCACCAGTGACACTGGGGTTGCTACACAGGCAGACAGAGTAGACTAGCCTTGAGGTAGGTGGCTTGATAGTCTATAGTTTAAAGCTAAATTACTCCTTCCATAGAAGAAGAGTCATGATGAACTTCAGAATGTTCCAAGTTGGGTGAGCTCTAAGAAACTCAGCTACTTGCTTTAATCACTAGAGTCTACAAGAACTGGCTGCAAATTGCATAAGAACAGGAGCTCTCACAGGATTTCTGATACTTGTTTGCAGTGGGGTCAGAAATACCATTATAATAAGAATGGAAAAATTACAGGAAAACTTAGGCAAAGTTTAAAACACTTACCAGCTGGGAGGAGAGGGAGATGCAGCAGCCAGTTACAAAATGGCTACATTAGGGCTGTAGCTTTCTGCCTCTGCTAAATTTAAAGGGCCAGCCACAGGAAGGCAAGCTGAGAAAGAGTCTCTATAAAAAACAGTCCTGTGTGAAAGAAGGTAAGTAGGGACCAGGCAAAGGTAAAGCAAGGGTCTTTTGAAGGAAGAGCTGCTTCTGTGTTTTGCATACCGCCATTACATCACCATACATATAATTAAGTAATTAGAGCATGTGCCACTTGTGACAATTTGCCTTCAGACTGCTTATGCACAAAATAGATCAAGAGCAAAGGTATCAATCATGCTTAAATTTGAATAGTGATGGCTACACATCAGCCACTGCCCCCAGAAGCAGCATATGAAGTAAGCATAATACTGTTATATGACCTTACAGTCTCCTGACTGGTAGGCTAACACAAACAGGCAGAGTCCCTGGAATAACGATGATAAAGAACCATTGGCAACATTTTAAAAAGCATCTTAGTGAACCTGATTCCCATTGGCATTCAAAGTCCCTTTTGAAAATTTTACCTCATGACTGTTTATTACTGGAGGAGGTTACAAAGTCAGCTTCCCTTCTACTGCTGCTGCCAGTTTCTTTTTTCTCTCAAAGGAGAGGAAGGACAGACACACCGTAAGTTTCTCAGTTACTTCCTGAAAAGTACTTCCCACCTTGAAGGAGCCATACACCTTTTAGGGCCTGTGTGGGTGTCACAAGAAACACTCACTCACCTAACACAATAACTCTGTTATGATATCTCCAGGAGAGCTGAGGGAACATAGCACCTACTCCTCCTGCTCAATGCTGGCCCAATTTGGCTGATTAGTATACAGCAGGCAAAGCCAAGACCCCACCCTACCCTTTCCTGGGCATCTGGAACAACTGTCAGGGCTAGAGTCCCTCTGATTTTGCATAAGAAGAGCTCCAGCTTGGAAGTTTATATGGCCCTGGCTGATACACTGGGGATTGAACTAGGGACCTCTCGAGCCAAAAGCATAAGCTACTACAGCTTGAGATGAAGCTCTGAAGTACGGGAGGAGGTCTGTGGATTGGCACAGATGTGAACCTGTAAAACACAATCACCAGTGTGTAACCTATTTCCTCTGCTCAAAGGAAGCTCACCCCAGGTATCTGAGCCCCACAGAGCTTCACATCAGTGTTTGTATAGTTCCCACCACAATGGAGTCCTGATTCATGACTAGGGCTTCTAGGTTCTACAGTAATACAAATGATAAATATTAATAATCCCAGACAAGCCCTGATTTATGCTGCTGCTATCTGGGCTGACACATCCAGGATCAAACAAGGGAACTGCCAGAGCTAAAAGCATGAGCAACTACCTCTTGAGCTGAAGAGGAAGGCTTGGAAATGGGGCCTATAACAGACTCAGACCTTCTGTGGCCTGGCACAGCTAACACACACTCACCAGGAGGTTCCAATCTCTCTTTCCTTCTTGAGCACCAGTGTAGGGATAGAAATAATCTAGCCAACAATTGCTATAGATAACACAATGGGGTAGGTTATTTGGAGACCTCCTTGGGACTAAATCCTTTACTGATCACTGACAAAGTCTGGGGGATCCATTACATTTATCTGTTTTAAGAGATTTGTTGCCCCAACTGCAAGTATGTGCCACCTCAGAGAATACTACTCCCACCCATCCTAGGCTTGCAATTTAAAGAAAAAAGAAAAACCAACAACACAGGGTCAGATTCTTCGCTGACAACTCCACTGACTTTAGCAGAGCAAAGCTAGCAGAGAATTTGGCAGTTACCTAGTCCTTTCACCACGTAAAACACTTCAACTCTGAGCCAGATCCTCACTCGGAGGTCCCAACTCTTGTTCCTGCAAAGGCGAACGCTCTCCTGGCCTGGCTGATTTTTCAGGGCAACCAGGAAGATGTAATAGGGTAGCAAAGAACACTTTCTGCATGGCTTAGAGGTTGCATGGCTGTGACCCAGAAACATCCACCCGGGAACAAGGAGCTCATACCAGTGAGATTCATCTCTCTCTCTCTCCTCAAAGGGGCTTCCAAGTCCCACATTGTGAGGGGCTGCGGGAAACAATGCCGCAGCAGTAACCTGCACAGAGCAACCCCAGTAATGGAGAGGTTCAGGGACCTCAAGTAGAGCCCCTAAAAATAGTAGTAGGAAGGAGTCATGATGATTTCTTTTGCCTTCCAAGTACACCTCCTACCCTCACACTGGGGTGACCAGATAGTGAGTGCAAAAAATCAGGACGGGGCTTGGGAGTAAGAGGCACCTATATAAGACAAAGCCCTGAATATCGGGCCTGTCCCTATAAAATCGGGACATCTGGTCACCCTATCTCACACCATTCCCCAGGCTGCCTCTGTGGGGAAAGATGACCTCTTGGGAGGCTCAGTCCAATCCCCCCCATGTAATAGACACCAAGGGGTGGGGTTGACAAGGGTCAGTGATGCTCACCTCAGTCCCCAGTTACCTGTGAAAAGGTAGCTCTTCAGCCTCTTTTCCAAGTGATAACTCCGTTTCAGATTTGACATCCCTCTCCTGTGTCATTCATGGGTGATGTTCCATCCTCTTACTCGGTGCTTGAACCAAAGTCCATTGAACCCTATAGGATCTTTCCGTAGATTTCAGTAAGCTTTGGATCAGGCCCACTTCGCACCCTGAGACATCCCATACGTATATGCATATAGATATATAACAGGGGAAAAATGAATGGTTTAATCTGGAGTAAAATGAACAGTTCCTAAAGACAGTAAAAGAATAGTAAAAGAGACCGCCCTCAGAGATTCCTTACGGGGTAGTGAAATAATATCCAGAAGGGCAATGACGTATATCAATACCACAGTCTAGTTACAGATGCATTTCTCTCCAGGAAATAATTACAATATCAGACCCAAATTGCTAGAATGATTATACACGGCACTCCTCTGGTAAATGGTAGTAAAGAAGAGTAGAGCCCTCTTCATTTTGCATTAACATTGGAGGAACTATTTCTCAACTAGAGGAAAGACTAAAGCAAGAATAAGAACCTAGCTTATTATTTAGTGAATTCCAAGGCATGTGCCATCCATGCGAATAACCGAAAGATAAGAGATTTGAGTACTGCAGTCCAGGATCTTAAAAATTAATGAGACATTCTATAATTACAGGGCATGCACTGAAAACAAGGTTGTTTCCCCAGTCACTGGGAATCACAATTATAGTGGCTCTGTAAACAGCACACCCACTCAATTCATTTTCTAAATTTTAACATTCAATGATAGGACTGTACATTTTTCTTTCATTCAAATCAAATTTTTAACGTGCATTGCTGATTAATACTTGGGGGGAAAGCAGCTGTGCGCTGTAATGATTAGGAGACAAATAGCTCATTTAATGAATACATTGAACAAAGACAAATTAAGATACGTTGAGTGACTCTACTGTATTTTCTGCAACAAATATCTTCTGACTCTCCTTGCTTCTATACACCTCGATGTGCATGTGTATCTCCTATTAACGTTAATAATGAACTGGGAATGAGGTCTGCGATTCCATCAGGTTGCATGCTGGGGAGGTTTGCTTTAGCTGATATAAGAGTGTTTACGCCCTCCAGATCACTGCTCCCATTTTCATCTCATTTTCCTGCTGCAGAAAGTGTTCAGACAACAGACAACCCAAGGAGATTAGGTACTAGCAGTTAATAACCTACGTGCCCCACTAGTTTATATGTTTGTGGAAGCACCCATGATATGGTAAGTGCTTTCCAGACATCCAAGAACATTCAAACTGAACCTCTATGATTATCTGAATCTATCACCAGCAGCACACAGGGAGACCGAAGATAACGTGGCAAGAACTGAGGCTTGGTCTACTCTACCAACTTATGTCGGTATAACTGCATCGCCCAGGGGTGTGGAAAATCCAGTTATACCAACTCTTCGATCAACGTAGGTAGCGTTTTCACTATGCACTGCAGCTCCCTCTGCTGCTGCACTGGTGCAGCTGCTCTGTTGCAGTGCTGTAAGTGTAGACAAGCCCTGAGCTTTTGTTGTCAATTAGCTCCTATCCCTGTAGTATATAGATGTCAACATATAAACTGGCATTTACAGGATGCCAATCACCAAAGAACTAGGCACTAAATATATTAAACTCAATCAAAATCGATAGTAATGAACTCTGAAGGAAGCTGATCTTGCCAGTGTAGGATGCAGTTGCTCAGATGCATTTTTCCCTTTCTTTTTCTCCCACCTGTGATTGCAGATAGTCTCCTATATACAAAGGTGTTTTGGGTCGGGTTCCAAAAATGGTCCAACTGCTTTTAGGAGGCTATTCCATAGGCTAGGAGCCAGCACCCAACTGCATATTCACAACAGTCACAATGACTCCTCTGTTGTAGTTGTGAGACTGCAGTAGGATTAGCTCAGGTCTATTACTATCTCAATTTGGGACATTTCAATTTTTGTGTCAAAATTTTGAATTTTGAGGAAAAAAATTGGAAAAAAATGTGAAAAAAAAATCATCCCAACAATTCACCCTATTTACCGATCAGCTATAGAGCCAGTCCTAAAATTTCAGTGACAAATGTAATCAAAATGTCAACTTTTGACAAAGGGATGATTTTTTTTGTGAAAAATTGTCCTAAAAAAAATATTGCCACTATTTGACCCACTCATTTTATGTTTAATTTTCAGATATATCAATTCTTCTGCTAACCACAGTCCCAAGCCTGCATACATTACTCATGTATGCAGTTCTACCTGGGAAGACTTATTGAAAGTCAACAAACTGATGCATTTTTAAAAAAAATTCCATCTCCAGGCTGTTCCAGGACTTTCAGGTGCAGTAACCATGCACAATCATCCCAGCTCTCAAAGCCTGATTCACCACATTTACATTAGCAAATGTAGGCCTATTCTGATGCATACACTAATGTTAGGCATAGAACAACTTTTAGCACTTTGCTTGGAGAGTCACTGCTACACAGCCGGATTCACAGAAGATAGATTGCAGTATTGCCAACCCCAAATGTTCAAAAATCATGAGTCAGGCTCGCCAAAAATCATGAGATTGGATTTAAAATAATGAGATTATGTAAAAACAATAGATTTGGTGTTCTTTTTTATTTGTCTTCTGCTTTTTGAGCCTTTAGGGTGCACTGGGGCCACATTTTGAAGCTTTCTCCACAACCTTGAGGGCTAGAAACTTACTTTTTCTTTTAAAAATGAAGGCCCAAATAATCACATATCCACTTGAATCCAGGAGCAGGGGCTTTAAGGAAAACAATTATCATGAGACTCACGACAAACTCATGAGAGTTGGCAACACTATAAAGATTATCAAAACAGCCCATGGATGTTACCTTACTAATATTCAACCTGTTTCCATGTTCAGTTTTCTAATTTACTTACCATCAATTTGTCTTAATTTGTTTCAAAATGAGGATAGTCCTCATGAGTTGTTACCAAATGTTATTTTAATCGAGTGAGACAGTTTTAACACTTTTTAAAGAACAATTATAAAAAGCAGCACACTGTGCGGAGAGGTAATAGTGCGGGAGCTATTTCTAGAAAGCTGCCATTCATTTTGTTTACCTGTGTGAGTCAAGAGTGTGGTTCATGTGGAGAGACTTACAATTAACATGCGTTGACTGATTTCCATTATACTTCTTCACAGCGGGTTGCAACATTTAAAAAAAATAAATATAACAGCAGCAATAAACAGCATGATTTATAGACAGAGCACAAAGCATCTCAATGGTGTTAAGCAGAAAAGAAAAGGTAAATAAATGAGTGTGTCTAGGTTTAGCAAGTCAATTAGAATTAAATAGTGTCACTTTTGTAGCAAACTGAAGCCTGTGGGACCAGTCACTGAAAGCCCCATCACCATTCCCTGTCTTCTTTAGGGAATGCCTACTCCTAATTCCAGTTTTATCAGGGAAACAGATCTCCTACTGAATGAATACTTGCACTGGACACCTGTCACTAGGAAGCACCAGCAATGTGCTCAGCCGTTTCCTCACCCACCCCTAGCTAAATGAGCTGCAACAGCATGAGCTAAAGAGTCAAAGCTTTCTGGCTGATGCTGCAACAGACTTATCTCCTCTGTGGATCAGGCATACACATAGCACACGCTCATCAATGGGTTATATAAACATCCTTAAATAAAGGCATGCATTTGGCCCTTAAAAAGTTTTAAATAAGGCCAGTGACATGTGATCGTAGCCATTGTAAGCACTTCCTGCTTTGGGCAGGAGCTGTCCTTGAGGACAGAGCAGAGGAGAACATCCTTTCTTGTACTAAAGACAAAGAAAGTCAAAGGAAAGCTCAGTGGGAAGGACCACCGCTTTCTCCATTCTGTTCCATTTTGGCACTAGAACTGCTTCACCCTAAGGTAAAGTGAACCTCACTGAGACAGACATTGATTGAGCAACAGTGCTCTTTTAATTGGCTATTACTGAGAGGTGGCCATGAGAATATTTCAGCCTTATTTTTTGAACAGAGATTAAGGTACTGATTTACACTGACTTTAAAGTGTTGTTTCACTGTCGGAGCAGTGTAAATGGGCCTTAGTGTAAAAAAGAATAAAGCCCACTACATTTATAAAGCATAATTTAATTTGGAGTACTGATTTGTCTACTTTTATTTACTATAACAGTGGAGTAGGAACATGTCATCTGATGGTATATATACCGTACCTAGCACAATGGGCCTGATTGGGGTTGCGGGTATGACTGTAATGTAGATATTAAATAATAATGTAAAGCCCTAGAGTGTTTTTTCCAGTGTCAAGTGATAAGGCTTTTTGCCACTTTTAATGTCAGATGAATGTACAATCTAATAGACCTCACCGCTACAAAATTTTCCTTGATATTTTTAGTAGCTTAAATATTCACTCACATCTACTGTAGTTTATGCATCTAGTGATCATTTAGACAAGTGCATTTAAAGTTCAGATATTTTTAAAGCTTTAAATGTCAGCAACATATTATTTTGTATTTCCATCTTGTAGACTTTCTGTAACTACCAAAGCTATCGTTACAATATTTGGTGTACCTAATAATCTCCGTGTCAAGAAAGATTTACAAGTACATTGGTAAAATTCACAAGCATAACAGATTTTAAAATGTGGTCATACAAAACTAGGCCACAAACATTCCTCTGTTGGGTATTAGTTTGAATTTAAGAATAAAATTCACTTCCTCTCTTCTTGTGACCCTTTTTGTTCCATTTCAAGACCATTATTGCAATAGAATTTTACTCATTTCATGTATTATGGGAAATGAATGCCAAGCTTCCATGTTTGAATATTTGCAGAGGAAGCTGCCTATTTTATATGGGAGGGTACCTTTGCTGAAATAGCAAATCCTTCACCAGAGTACTGCCACAGAGGCAATTCAATTAATCAGATAAGGGTCTGACTACACCCTTTGCAAGTAGGACAGCAAACCTATTCACAATAACTTTGTGTGAATGCGACAAGAGAAAGTTTATATTTAAACTCTATGCCCATCCAATAAATCCTACATTGACCTAGTTTTTTGTAGAAATGATGCCTCGGGCAAGGTCTGCATGCCCCAGAAAATAAAAACCCCATTAAAATGTTCTAAAATTTCCTAATCCTATTTTACTGCTACCTCTCCCTGAGTGATTTAATACCCCAGTGCTTTCTTCCAGCACTCCTGGTTATAAGAATTATGCTCATTTAAATGTCAAATAGGAACACCATGTGAATTCTGTGACCCATTGCAACTAACCAACACAGCACAAATTTCATACATCAAATGCTGAATCCTTGCAAGCTTTCCAAAATTCAACTTAGAAAAAATGTCACCAAGTAAATTTGAATAAACGCCTTTGAGAAAAACTGACCTGCTTGCAGACATTGTACATCAGAATAGGAGATTTAATTCATTGAGTAACCTATTTGCTGTGAATTATTCATTCAGTTCCATTCAAAATGGAAATACTTGTACAAATTGCTTGCTGTAGGCTCTTAGATATGATGAATGTATTTGGGCAGGGTTAGATTCTGACCAGCCCCTACATGAGTATGCACAGGTGAGTCCCTGAAATTTTGTCCCTATAGTTTATTTAAAAAATACAAAAAGGTTATCTTTTGAATAATTCTACTCTGCAGAGATACTCCTTGTATTTCAAATGGAGAATACCAGTAGGTAATCCCGCTCAAATAGGTAGAACATTTTAAGTGTACCTATTACAGTCTATAGTCTGATGTGTAATGTTGGCAAACAGATAAATTCCACAAATGAATTTGTTATTCAAATTCTATAACTGCATGTTCCCAATATACATAGCGGTAAATCTACTAGCATGCACAAAGAAGTGTTTCCTTGCAGACACCACATAACTGCAAACAGCTAGTCTAGAGGCACAGGAAGGTCTTGTAGTAAGACATGGTACTAGGACTCAGGAAATCCAAGTTCAACTCCTTGATTTTCCACAAGCTTCCTGTATGACCTTGGTCAAAGTATTTATTTCTGCTTTGCCTCAGTTTTCCCATCAGTAAAACAGGGATAGATAAAGGGAGGGGAAAAGGAAGAATTACTATTTAGGTTGTAAGCTTTTTGGAGTAGGGACGGTCTCTCACTACAGCTGGTACACTGCCTGTTACAAGGGGGCCTTGAACTTGGTATTGGTCTCTATGTATTACTATCCAGCAGGGGTCAGCAACGTTTGGCACGCGGCTCGCCAGGGTAAGCACCCTGGCAGGCCGGTCCAGTTTATTTATCTGCTGACGCTGCAGGTTCAGCCGATCGTGGCCCCCACTGGCCGCGGTTCGCCGTCCCGGGCCAATTGGGGCGGCGGGAAGCGGCGCGGGCAAGGGATGTGCTGGCCGTAGCTTCCCGCCACCCCCATTGGCCCGGGACAGTGAACCGCGACCAGTGGGGGCTGCGATCGGCCAAACCTGCCGCGTCAGCAGGTAAATAAACTGGCCCGGCCCACCAGGGTGCTTACCCTGGCGAGCCGCGTGCCAAATGTTGCCGACCACTGCTATACAGTAATACAAAATAATAATAATAGAACTATATTATATGGAAACTATAGATCTATCCAGGGAATTTTATGCACAGTCACCAATTTGCACATGCAACGTCTGGTTTGCTTTCTCAAATGCAGGTTTTTGCAAATGCCTATGTATTTACCGCTCCTCCCCCATCCCCCCAAAACCCCCAAAACAAAACCCACCAAAAAAAAACAAAATATCAAACTCGAATGATTATTTTTACAGAAAAATCGTGCTGAGAATTGGTCTTATCATACCTCAGAAGATAAACAAGTATACTTCACCTTCCTCCTCTAAATCCATTTACCTCAGGAAATTGAGATGATTATTAAGAACAAGAGCTTTTCTAAATTACTAATTATTCCTATGCCTGGTGTTTCTTGAGTGTGAACTCTCCGCATAAGGAAAGCTGCAAAGGATAATGGATTCATTTTTTTTTTTTTTTAAAAAGCTCTTCAGCTTTTAAAAGTTTATGTTAAATGTGGCTTGCTCACACACCAAATAGACGGAGCAATTTAGCAATGGAATATTGTTTCTGTTTTTGGGTAGTGCATCTTTTTATTACTTCCTCTTTTAACCTGCCAGCTACCTAAAATGTTTCTTTGATTGAACCAAAGAAATAATCATGGTAACATTTCAAAATAACAGCCCAATTAACACCGATTTATAGCAAGACTCTTGTAGAATGATTTATGATCTCCATATGGCTACAAAATGGGTTCAAAAGGATTAATGCTTTAAGCATAAATTCTGAAGGATGCCAAATCATTTAAGCCGTTGGTTTATCCCATGGCACAGTACATTTCTTGCTGCAGAGCTACGCTGAAAATTTAGAGGAAAACTATTAAGGAGCTGCTTGGGAATTGAGCAACATCACTTAGTCAAAACTACATACCCTAAAACTCTCCTGGGTAGCAAGGTTGTCATCTAATGTAGGTAATAATTCTTTACACAGGCAAGCCAAGAGCCTCTTTCTGCTGAATTATTTATTAGTAGAGCTGGTTGTTTGTCGAGGCAGATAATGGGAAAAGTTGGTCAGCAAAAATACAAGTCATACTTTTAGTTTAAAAAAAATAAAGTCTTTGCACACGTGTTAATTACTACATTTATTTTCCATTTGAAACATGTTTCATAGCAGACATGAATACTTTAGAAACCTATAAAGGCTGCAAGACACCAAAATAGATGTACATATATGTAATGAACTGGCTAGTATGTTTTGTTTTGATAAAGCATCTTATACATTCCTGAATTATTTGCTCTTACAGCTCTCTCATCTCTAAATACATCATTATACAAAGAAAAGGGGTGGAAAAATGGTGACTTTTTAATGAAAACCCCCTAAGCGTCACAGAAGCCATACAGCTTAAGTTATTGGGAATCATAAAAGGGAAAAGGAGGAGCAGTTTTCTCATGTGTAATCTGGGAGATCTTGAAACATCTGCTGGTAGGCTCAGGGCACCTGCTGAGTAATACACCCTCCCCGATAGTTCTCTCCTAATGCTGTCATCCTGGACTCGTGCTGTGAGTAAAGGCTCGATGTGACATTGGAATCCAATGTAGCTTTTAATATGCATCTCTCTATGTACCATTCAGAGTATCCTACTATGATTGAAGGAAGGATGCCAACTTGTGATCCCTGATTGAGAGTGAAATCGTGTGGCTATGGATCAATGTCTTTGTTAACATCTGGCTTTATTGTGGTAATTCATCATTCGCTCTCTCGGGGCCTGATGCAGTTCAAATTAAAGTCAGTAGAAAGAATCCAGATGACTGAAGTGGAAGTTGGATCAGGCCCTAGAGTCACAGAGTCCAAGGACAGAAGGGGATCATTGTAGTCATCGAGTCTGTCCTCCTGTAGAACACAGGCCATAGAACTTTCCCCAAATTATTCCTAGAGCAGCTTTTTTAGAAAGACATCCAATCTTGATTTTAAAATTGCCAGTGATGGAGAATCCATCATGACCCTTGGTAAATTGTTCCAATGGTTAATTACCCTCAGTGTTAAAAATGTACACCTTCTTTCCACAGCCTGAAATTTGTTTAGCTTCAACTTCCAGCCATTGGATTATGTTATACCTTTCTCTGCTAGACTGGAGAACCCATTATAACATATTTGTTCCGCATGTAGGTACTTATAGACTGTTTTCAATTTCTCTCTTAACCTCTTTGTTACACACGACAGTGATACACTTATGGAGCTCAATCTAAGGCAGGTTTTCAATTCCTTCAATCATTCTTGTGGTTCTTCTGTGAACCCTCTTCAGTTTATCAACACCTTTCTTGACCAGAACTGGACACAGTATTCCCACAGCGGTTGCATCAGTCCCAAATATACAGGTAAAATAACCTCTCTACTCCTACTCAAGATTCCCCTGTTTATGCAGCCCTGGATCGCATTATTGCTTTTGTCCACAGTGTCAGACTAGGAGCTTATGTCCAGCTGGTTAACCACCAAATCTTTTTCAGAGTCACTGCTTCCCAGAATAGTCTCCCATCCTGCAAGTATGCTCTACATTCTTTGTTCCTAGATGTATACATTTAGCCCTATTACAAAGCATGTGGTTTGCTTGCACCCAGTTTACCATGTGATCCAGACAGCTC
The DNA here is from genome assembly GCF_002925995.2 of Terrapene triunguis. Taxonomy (NCBI): domain Eukaryota; kingdom Metazoa; phylum Chordata; order Testudines; family Emydidae; genus Terrapene; species Terrapene triunguis. The sequence goes on along the minus strand of NW_020698074.1, from coordinate 2,000,990 downwards.
TGAAACAGTGACCTGTTCTTTTCATTATTTACCACTCCCCCAATTTTTGGGTCAACTGAAAACTTTATTAGTGATGATTTTATGTTTTCTTCCAAGTTATGTTAAATAGTGGAGGGCCAAGAACCAATTCCTACAAAACCCCACTGGAAACAAACCTGCTCAATGATGATTTCCCATTTACAGTTACATTTTGAGAACTATCAGTTAGCCAGATGTTAATTTACTTAATATGAGCCATGTTGATTTTATATCATTTTAGTTTTTTAATCAAAATGTTGTGTGGTACCACGTCAAATGCCTTACAGAAGTCTAAGTACAGTACATCAACACTATTACTTTTGTCAAACAAACTTGTAATCTCTTAAAAAAATATGTTAGTTTGACAGGGATATATTTTCCACAAACCCATGTTGATTTGTATTATTTAAATTATCTGTCTCTAATTCTTTATTGATCAAGTCCTGTATCAGTTGCTCCATTAACTTGCCAGAGAAAGACATCAGGCTGCCAGACCTATAATTACGCAACTCATTCCATTCACCCTTTTTAAAAATTGGCACAACATTGGCTTTCTTCCAGTCTTCTGGAACTTCCCCAGTCCTCCAAGTCTTATTGAAAACCAATATTAATGGACCAGCAAGCTGCTTAGCCAGCTCTTTTAAAATTCTTGGATGCAAGTTGTCTGAATATGCTGATTTAAAAATGTCTGACTTTAGTAGTGTGTGTTTATCATCCTCCAGAGATACTAGTGGAATGGAAAGAGTATTATCATCACCCAATGATGAGGCATCTATTTTCCCCCACATATAGAACAGAATATTTATTGAACACATCTGCCTTTTCTGCCTTATTACTGCTAATTCTACCATTTCCATCTAGTAATGGACCAATACCATTGTCAGGGTTCCTTTTATATATTATATATATTTTATATATTCCTAATATATTTTAAAAACTCCTTATTGTCCTTAATTCTGCTGGACATAGATTTCTCTTTGTATCTCTTTGCTTCCCGTATCAATTTTCAACAATTCCTAACTAAAAAATATATATTAATTTTTTTATTGCTGCCTTCACTTCCTCTCTAGACCAAGTCAGTTTTTTAATCAGCATGGCCCCTTTCCTCAATTGTGGGATTGTGGCTTTTTGGGCATCCAGTAAGGTGTTAAATGATTCCCAATTATTATTCACATTTTTCTGATTAAATTCTTCCTCCCAGCCGATTTGGCTCATTACTGTTTTCAGCTTTGTGAAATTGGCCTTATAAAAGTACCACTCATATATATATATATAAACTTGTCTGACTTTATGCTGCTTGCACATTAGAAATATGATCAAGTCATATCACTTGTACCTAAGGTACTATTAATTTTTAGTTCTGTGATAAGTTCCTATTTATCTGTTCGGACAAGGTCTAATAAAGAATTCCCCCATGTTGGCTGCAACATATGGACTGTGCAGAAATTTAGATGTTCTCCAGCTATGCAGCATATGGCCATAAGGTACTTAAACACCTAATTTAAAGCACATGAATACTCCCCATGAAATCAATGGGACTCCTCATGGGCTTCAAGTAATCTCATAATCACTATTTCCTGAAACTAAATGTAATCTCAGTTTTTTCACTGTCTCATCACATATAAGTATCATAATTTGTTGCCCAACATTATTCCATCCAATTTAACTATAACCTGTTCAAATATTAGCTGCACAGTTCTACACTCTTGGGAGGAGCTTCCCTTCTGTCCATGAGATATCAGAACACACTTAAAACCAGTAGTCATTTGGATCTGAAAGGGTGCATATGCAGCCCTTAACATCCGAAAAATGAGCTATGACATAAATAAAAGGCACTTGGCCCACAGAACATTCTTCAGTGCTATTTGTCCACTGAAACCAGTGCTGTTGGGGCAATACCTTTGCATGCTTACAGACAGAGAATCCTTAGCTAATTTATACGGCACATTAAAGTTATTTGACAGAAATGAGCCCAAGCTACAAAATATCAGCTTCAGAATGTGCATACCCAAATTCCAAGGCTGTATGGATCTGAAAATGTATTAATTGTGTTATTGGAGCACTTAGGAGTCCTCGTCACAGTTTGGGTACAAACACAGAATGAAAAGATGGTCCCTGCCCTACTTCAGTTCATTAATATAGGGATCATTTGCAGAATTACATTCTGAATTTTGGTTTAGATTTTAAAACTCCCCTCTCCCCACACCACAAAGTTCTGGTGTTTGGGTGCCTGGTGTTAGTTTGGTCTCATCTGTAAACTGAACTCAAAACTAATATAGAATAAAGATTGAATTGAACATAAAGTTGTTTGCAATGTAAGTTTCTGTTTTGCCAATAGAGCCAGCTTTTCTTGTCATGCAAAAAATAAATTGTTGTTAAGGAACAGGTGGACTCTCTGTCTGCGTGTGTATATTTCCGACATATATGCCTGTACACAGATGCTGTATTTGCCATTTTAATAACCCATAACACTCATTTTGTACAGATTGCTTTGCATTTATCCAGTGCTCCACTTTATTTCCTGCCTAAAATAAAGACAGAAAGTAGTTACCATATTTCATGAAAATGGCAGCACAATTCTCTGAACAAGCAACCTTGAATTTCCTTAGTTTTCTTTTTTAAGATTTAGTGGCTGCCTCCAAGCTCAGTCTTTAGTTTATCCATCAGTTTCACATGGACACACCACAAGCATCACAAATGGCCCCTCTTTGGATGTTAACAACATGGTACTTCAGTCACCAGTGACATGTTTGAATCACTGACTCTGTGATTACAGCTTTCTTCAAACCCTTCTGCAAGAGGAAATCAGCGCTCCATTTGCAACAGAAGAGTTAGTGCGCTTTATATTTAAAAAGCAACCATGGTGACTCACTCACAGTAGACAAGCAAAACTTGAGGTCTAAGTTCCAGTGCCTTCCTGACCTAGGATTCGATAGTATGGGAAAGTATAAGATATTCAAATTCGAAGGGATTTTTTTGACATTTTCTTAAGATATATGTGAAAATGTCCAGTGATGGGGATTCCACAATCTTTCTTGGAACCCTATTCCAGAGCTTACCTGCCCTTACAGTTGGAAAGATTTTCCTAATATGTTACCTAAATCTATCCTGCTCCAATTAAGCCCATTACTTCTTGACCTACCTTCAGTGGGCAGGGAGAGAAATTGATCACCATCCTCTTTGTAACAGCACTTAGCATATCTGAAGACTTATTAGGTCTCGCCTCAGTCTTCTTTTCTCAAAACTAAACATGCCCAGATTTTTTAACCTTTCCCCATAAGTCAACTTTTCTAAGCCTCTTATCATTTTTGGTGCTCTCCTCTGGACTCTTTAATTTATCCACATCTTTCTTAAAGTGTGGGCCCCAAAACTAGACACACTACTCCCGCTTGCGGCCTTACCATTGCCAAGTAGAGCAGGACAATTACCTTCCATGTCTTACATATGACACTCCTGTTAATAGACACTAGAGTGATACTAGCCTTTTTTTGCAACTGTATCATACTGTTGGCTTATATTTAATTTGCGATCCACCATAACCACCAGATCTTTTTTCAGCTGTACTACTGCCTAACCAGTTATTCTCCATTTTGTAGCTTACCAGTTTCATGTTCTGAGGGCAGCCTCTACACAGAGCTGTGATTTCTTGACCACCCTGACCATTCATCACGGTTTTCCAGATGGCACTTTCTCCCTCCACCTGTTTCCTCCATCCGTAATATCAAAAAAGCTGCTAATGTAATTTATTTCCAATCACCATTCCATCACCATTTGCATCACACAATGCAAAGAGGGTTGCCAGTTGGCTAACGTGCACCGACAAATATCATTCACCTAAGACAAAATGTCTATTTAAAAAGTCTTAATGGGGGGAATGACAAGCACGCAGGTTCACTGAAAAGAGATGTGCAACAAAGTTGAGGCAGTAATTGCCAATGTGCCAGATTATGCTACCCTGACCTGGAGTAATGCTGTACTTCCCAAGTAGTCCCATTCAAACTAAATTGGACTTCTTGTGGAGGAAGATATTTTTCAAAGGAAGGGTTTCAGAATCTGTCCAGTAATAATTTTATGCATGGCTCCCTCTGCAGTCACTGTAGTAGGCTAACATTTTCAGTGCATTGCTCGGGGCAATTCCTATTAAAGTGTAGGGGGGCTTTAGCGCAGGCTGAACTTCAAAAGTTTCAGGAACTTTAATTAATTCAGATAAAGATCTAAACAGTTGGATAATCTGGACTTCTTGAATTCTGCAACTTTAGGAGTGAAATTTTCCAAGAAAAGGGTTTGCCATGAGATTTTTACACCTTGCTACCTGCTAGGAAAGAAGTCTCATGATAGCAGTGTTTCTTGGGGTGCTCGGACACTTCTCTTTCCAGTCTGAGCCAAACCTAACAAAGGAGGTATAGAGCCGTGGCAGTAAAAAGGAGAGAGAAAAGTATAACTTTCAAAAAGTTCAAACTTTTTCTTTTAAACCAAAAGATTTCATTTGCATGTTGGGCAACTGTACAGCAGGTTCTTGTTTTGTCTAAACTGAATTGCCCTCTTGAAACCTATTATAAAAACACATACATTACCCTATTTTCAGATTAGACTATAACGTAATTTAAATATAGTTCTAATACTGTGAGAGTTATGAAGATTAAGGTAAAAGGATGCGACAATTGACTTTAAGAGACATTTCAAATACATTTACAAACTTTAAATTTGTAAAATTGAATGGGTAGCTTGTTAAGGAGTGTAATACACATGTACTTGAAGGAACACTAATCATTTGCTTTATATTAAAGACTGGCAAAGGGTTTATACAAAACTGTCTCAGTTTTGATTTATCAATACTCAAGGAGCTAATAGAGGAGATATCTGAGCCTCTAGCTATTATCTTTGGAAAATCATGGGAGACAGGGAGAGATTCCAGAAGACTGGAAAAGGGCAAATATAGTGTCCATCTATAAAAAGGGAAATAAAAACAACCCAGGAAACTACAGACCAGTTAGTTTAACTTCTGTGCCAGGGAAGATAATGGAGCAAGTAATTAAGGAAATCATCTGCAAACACTTGGAAGGTAGTAAGGTGATAGCTAGCATGGATTTGTAAAGAACAAATCATGTCAAACCAATCTGATAGCTTTCTATGATAGGATAACGAGTCTTGAGGATAAGAGAGAAGCGGTGGATGTGGTATACCTAGACTTTATTAAGGCATTTGATATGGTCTTGCATGATATTCTTATAGATAAACTAGGCAAATACAATTTAGATGGGGCTACTATAAGGTGGGTGCATAACTGTCTGGATAACCGTACTCAGAGAGTTGTTATTAATGGTTCCCAATCCTGCTGGAAAGGCATAACAAGTGGGGTTCCACAGGGGTTGGTTTTGGGACCCGCTCTGTTCAATATCTTCATCAATGACTTATATTGGCATAGAAAGTCCGCTTATTAAGTTTGCAGATGATACCGAACTGGGAGGGATTGCAACTGCTTTGGAGGATAGGGTCATAATTCAAAATGATCTGGACAAATTGGAGAAATGGTCTGAGGTAAACAGGATGAAGTTTAACAAAGACAAATGCAAAGTGCTCCACCTAGGAAGGAACAATCAGTTTCACACATTCAGAATGGGAAGAGACTGTCTAGGAAGGAGTACGACAGAAAGGGATCTAGGGGTTATAGTGGACCACAAGCTAAATATGAGTCAACAGAGTGATGCTGTTGCAAAAAAGGCAAATGTGATTCTGGGATGCATTAACAGGTGTGTTGTGAACAAGACATGAGAAGTCATTCTTCCGCTCTACTCTGCACTGGTTAGGCCTCAGCTGGAGTATTGTGTCCAGTTCTGTGCACCGCATTTCAAGAAAGATGTGGAGAAATTGGAGAGGGTCCAGAGAAGAGCAACAAGAATGATTAAAGGTCTTGAGAACATGACCTATGAAGGAAGGCTGAAATAATTGGGTTTGTTTAGTTTGGAAAAGAGAAGACTGAGAGGGGACATGATAGCAGTTTTCAGGTATCTAAAAGGGTGTCATAAGGAGGAGGGAGAAAACTTGTTCACCTTAGCCTTTAAGGATAGAACAAGAAGCAATGGGCTTAAGCAGCAGCAAGGGAGGTTTAGGTTGGACATTAGGAAAAAGTTCCTAACTGTCAGGGTGGTTAAACACTGGAATAAATTGCCTAGGGAGGTTGTGGAATCTCCATCTCTGGAGATCTTTAAGAGTAGGTTAGATAAATCTCTATCAGGGATGGTCTAGATAGTATTTGGTCCTGCCATGAGGGCAGGGGACTGGACTCGATGACCTCTTGAGGTCCCTTCCAGTCCTAGAATCTATTAATCAGTTATCAGGGAAACAATTGGGTCCCGGTTCACAACTAAGGGTCTTAGGTGCTATGGTAATACAAATAAATAATAAAGCTATAACTGACTTGCTAAATTAGCTTGTCTGATACTGTTCACATGACACAAATAATGTCATGGGACCATCATGAAATGGTGTTTGGCAGGGAAAGTAAACTATTTTACTTTTCAAATGCCAAGTTCCTTTTTTTAGGGTTATTTTCTTCATAGTACTTTTCCCATCAGTCGCAAAGCATTTGGGATGAAATTGTGGACACATCAAAGTTAATATCAAAACTCCCATTGACTTCACTGGGCTGGGATTTCACCCATAGCCTTAAGACCATCCTTAAAAATGGCCTTCTTTCAAAATTGTATTAATTCCATCTATCCCCTCAGAGGTGTATTAAGTAATTTGATCAGTGAACCCTACCACCTCCCCCACTCAATAAAAAGAGAGAGAGAGACAAGAATGGAACTAAAATCACCTATGCAAAACTACATTGTGTATCATGTTTTTTATCACTTCCCTTTCTTCATCTATATGCCTGTCTATTTAGAATGCAAGCTCTTTGGGACAAGCTTTAGCTATGATTTTCAAAAGTGATCAGCGATTTTGGGTGTCCACCTGTGACACCTTAAAGGGGCCTGATTTTCAGCGGCTCATCACTTTCTAAACGGTGTCTTGAATTGGGTCTCCAAAAAATGGAGACACACAAAATCACTAGCAACTTAAGAAAATCTGGCCATTGTCTCTTTAATTGTCTGTAACCCTTGTAACACACGAGTGGCCTTTCCACAAATAATACAGAAAAATAAAAGTTGGAGAATAATGGACAACAGTTTGTTTACGTATATTATTTTTTAAACCCCCTTTAAATCATAAATTAAGTTTCGGACTGAGGAACAAAGCTGCCAATTCTAGTTAACTGCTTAAAAAAATGAGGGCTGAGGAGTTCAGCCAAATCAACATCGGGCCACTTATTTATGCACCTAAATACGGATTTGGGAATATATTTTTAGATTCTGGATTCCGGTTCAGCTCAGAATTCAGGGGCAGGCAGATGGGAAGTCCACATATTTTGTTCCAGATTATGCCTGTCTCTACACTATAGGTCATAACCGACTATGCTTTTATTTTCTCTTGCCTTTCTTTGGAGTCTCTCTAGTGTTTCAAGGTACTGTTTTTAATTTAAACTCCCATCCCAAGGACGTTTTCCCTCAGAAATTTTATGATATATTTTATTTTGACTTTAATTGTGGGGCATTATATACCAAAAATATTCCAGTTCAAGTATCTGTTGTCTGGGTATTCTCTGTATTGGGTTGAACTGGCTCCCTAGACCCAATTCTTTCAGGGGTTGGAGAATGTACACATCTAGGTCCAAATTTCAGCCTCATTTCTGGGTTTTTGGGGGGGTTGTTTGAATCTTATGGATACTTTGGATGGCATGTTTTTGCAGTGAGTGCTCTTGTAAATCCATAAGCTCTGCATGCTGGTACATACTAGGAGGCATCAGTTTCAGGGCCAGAGTAGTTGTATTCTGACATATGGAGGACTATTTGGAACTGGTACCTCTTTAAACAGATCCAGCGCAAAAGGCTTCGAAGTCACACATCGGTATGTAATGTGTGAGTTCAGTTTATGTGGTAAAAACTGGACAATGTCTGTCAGACAAGAATAATATAAAATACATCCTGGATTAACGAAGTCCTGAGCTGGTTGCTTACAACTGAATTTTTAAAAAGTTCCCAAAGGGCAGTGTAGAGTTCAAGGCCTGATCTGAAATTACTAAAATAACAACCACACACTGATAAAATAGAACGGGCTTGTAAATCATTAACCATTTAAATAAAACACAAATGACAACAGTGGAATATACTGAACCAGAGGTACTGGCAGCATGTTGACCTGCAAAATTCAATCCAACTAACTTTTATTTGCATTTCCAACAGAGGCAAAACACCTAACCCCAATAAATAGATTTTTATTTTATTGTTTCTGTGACAACTATTTGCCTTTTATGTCCATCGAAGGAGATGAATGGTGGAAAACACTTTGTGGTAAATTGATTCCCTCTCATTTATCCCCTTCCATATGGTGCTGTTTTATTCAAACATATTATTGGTTTCAGCAATTTCACTATGTAGATTTCACTGGGCCATTTTTGTACAGAACATTAATCCAAGGCTATGAACATTCAAGGCTTTAGTAACTTATGTTTTTATATTTTCAGTGGACTGCACAGTCTCTTTTTGCTCACACTAAGACAAAACAACTGTTTAGTTTTTGCAGCTTGCAGTAAACTATTGACAAGGATTTAAAAACAAAAGTATTCTTGACAGACCATGTAGTTTGCCAGCATTTCATAAATAAGCCATTGTCATTATTTCTAGATATACTTTTTAAATGCATTTTCTAAAATGTTTCACGTTCAGCTAATTAGTGAAACCACATTAAAGAGACCCCTCTCTAGACGAATACTGTTGATTAGTTTTAAAAATCAGTGTAAATATAGTCTTTTTGTAATGGAAAGGTCACCCTCAACCAACCAAACCAGATTAATTATAGGCTTATACCTTATTTATAGAGATCAAAACTTTCCAAGAGTAACAATGTACCTGATGCACCTGGTGCTGTTTTTCACTTGTGCTGACCACCTGCAGTCCCATTGACATCAACTGGAGTTGTGGGGTAGACTAGATAAACTGGTGTAGACACCCGTAGAGAGGCAAAAATAGTTTTCCAGCTTTCCCCATGTAATTGTGTTCAGGTGTTATCCAACTTCCAAAAAGTCCTGGGAAGAGAAAAAGTTAGTCAAACCTTCTATAAGGACTCACCTGTGGAAAAGAGACTGGTAATATTGAGCAGCCATTTTTAAGAGAAGAAAGACCTGGCTTTCAACCAGCCTCTGTTTGAGATTGTGGCCTTACAAAAGCAAGCTGGGAAATGCTAACTCATGCTGGGAAAAGGGGGTGGGGGTGAATGTCTGGAGTCCTTTTTAAACAATCTCCTCTCCTTTTTCAGGAAAGCAAGAATGCAGAGCTAAAAGGCTGCAATATAGAAATAGGAAAGGTTTCAGGAGCAATACTCACTTTGATTTTACACCAAGGGTGAGATTTACAAAGATGCCTGACTTTCAATGAGAGTTGGACACCTACCTCCCTTAGGTGTTATGAGAAATAGCCTCCACAACAGAGGGTGGTATAGTACGATCACATATAGGAACTTAGAGAACTCTACTTTCAGAAGCGTTTGATGAGACAGAACAGTATATGTGGAAGAAGGAATACAGCCTGGATGTGGCACTCTCTTAGCTCTCTCAATTTCTATGCTAAACACTGAACATTAGTCACCTATGAAAATCCCACATATTTTTGTTTCACTTCAATGGTGCGCACAGATTTAATCTTGTTTGTGTGTTTATCTTAACAATACCCATTTAAAGAATTTATCTAGCCTAGACTTATATTTAACTTGCTACATCATCTGGTAGGCCTGTTTCTAAGATATCAGAGTGGGATGTACACAGCATTCGTTCTGTACTAGCAATATGCTGCAATTTTAGAAAAGGAAGCAAGGCATAATTTATCTGGATGAAATAGTAGAAGAACATTAAAATGTGGTTCTACTCTGAAAAATGGTGGTAGAAAAATGGTACCTTCTTAACACAGCTGCTGATGCTAGGTTTATATGTTCAGAGTCAGCCTGATTATTTTAGTAACAAAAGTAGTTTTTACTATGTGTAATTCTGTAGCGTTCACACAGCTAAGAGAAAGTGAGCTGGATTTTCTTTTCTTGTGCAACACCAACATTATTATTAACTAAAATCTAGTCAGATACAACTGTGTAACTGCAGTTGGTTGGAAAATGGGCTTTTTTCCTCACCACAGAAAAGTTTGATGAAAATGAAAACAATTGTCAACATTTTTTATGGAAAAGTTTACGTGGTAAAAAATTAAAAACTAATTTTTTTCAAAGCCCAACATGTTTCAGTTTGGAAACCCCACTATGATGCCTCATGGGCATTGTAGTCCAGCTGCCTCTGCTCCCATTCCCCTCTGTGGACCAGACTCCTGAGTCAGACTATATCTCCCATGATCTACCACCGTCTCCCCTCATGATGAAAGAGATGATTGCATCATAGAAGTCCCTGAATATGGTGGCTCATAGGAGACAGAAACTTGGCAAAGGGGAGAATGAAAACATGAGGACACTGAACTACAACTCCTGTGAGAAATTATGGCAGAATATCTAAATTAAAATATTTCAGGTTTCTGACAGAAAAAATGGTTTTTTTTCTCAGAAAGCAGACACTGAGCATTTTCATTTTGTCAAAAAACGAATTTTCAGTCAAAATGTTTTCAACTAGTCCTATTGCAAACCCACAGACAGTAACTGGTTTGCAGAGGGGTCACTAAGTCAACAGTTCTCCTGCAGAACCTATATCGGGGTGAATGGTGATGGTTTGTGAGGCCACACCTCATTTTGAGTCTCTGATTGCATCCAGAATTTACAAGGCTTGCAGTTAGAAACAAAAATGTTTCTAAGCCAGTTCAATATGGAAATCAATAGGGGAGAAACATGGAGCACAATAATGATAGTTTTATAAAAACAATTAGGAGTTTTTGTGTGGATACAGACTAACACGGCTACTCCTCTGATACTTGATAGTTTTATAGTCACTTTTCAGTGCAGAACCACACTTATGTAAGCAAGAATTTACAGCATAAGTTAGAATTTAGCTAGGAGACGGTGGTTAGTACTTGGACTGGCTGGAAAACAAGATTTATGTTCCATAAATAAATCTGAACAAATACATTTGTTTTTGTTCCATATCAAAATGAGAACTGGACAGCTTTTGAACTCACTCGCTCTCTAGTGGGTTTTTTTATGAGAAAATTTGAGAGCTACTACTCCAGCCCAAAATAGCCCAGCGGTTAGGGCACTCGGCTGGCCTGTATAAGATGCAGGTTTAAGCCCTTGCTCTGCCTGATTTGGAGCACCTCCCACTTGGGGTGCAGAGGAGCAAGAAGTTAAACCTGTGTCCTACACCCAGTGACAACCAAGCTATTGGCAGTTCTGGGGTGGTTACTCTGATAAAAAACCTGTTTTGCTGAAAAATTCCTAACCAGTTCTAGTTAAATACCTTTATTCTTGTAAGTGTTGTGGGATTTTTAATGATGTGAGAACTAAAGGCTAAATTCCGGGGAGCTGATCAGACTGGTTGGTTGACTGGATATCTGCCCAGGTTCTCAAAGGTTCTGGACCCAAATTGCTTATTCAAAGAAATTTGACTCATTATTAGTTTTATGAAAACTGTTAAACAAAAATAAAAAAAGTATCACCAAAACCAATCTGTTAACAATATTAAATTAAACCAAGAATAAAAGCAATACAACTGTTAAATCAACAAGTTTGTCTCAATATTGGATTGGAATTAAAATCTAATAAATCTGATGATTTATACAAGAAATAATCAATACTTATAAATTCTAAGAAAAGCTCTAAGGAGGTGGTTGTCCATTTGGTTATGAACCCCCGCTGAAGAATTTTCAGAATCAGATCTTCATCTTGGAGCTGGTTAAATATTTTGATATTCAAACAAAAATTATTATTAATGTCTGAACCACAACCTCAGAGCCAATTAAAAGGTTCCCTCCTTAGATTTCAGTTCTAGTGTGGGGGCTAACCCTTCACTTCCCCCTCCCATAATCCAGATGTCATAATACAGATTTTAACAGAATACACTGGTAAGCAGAAATATGACAACTCTTATGTACCAAAATGTACATATGACAATTTAAGGTTCTTAGGCCTTTTAAAACACAAACCACACTTCAATGGCTATCTTTAGGGCTGTTTAAACCTGGAGAACTTCTTTCTGGCACCTTCCCTGTGTGAACATTACAGGTGCACAGCGACAAACATGCACACCACACCCACACCTTAAAATTAAAGAATAAAAGGATGGGATGTGTCTCAGCTAATAAAAACAAAAGACAAAAATAGAAAGCAGAAAACTAAGATTCTTAAAACAACACGGGGTTCATGAGCTCTTCAGCTCTTGCAGTCTTCTGGACTCTCATGGAGTAGGAGCTGGCATTGCAGTCAAGGAGCCAGATGTTGATGTTGCTGGCAAAATGATTCTTGCTAGTAGACATTCTTTTTGTCTTGACTTTGCTTCCTCAAGGTGTGAGCCTGAGGGTTTTAGAAATGTCAGTCTTCCCTCCAGTGGCTTGTTGACCCCAGAAAAGGAGACATCTTGACCATATCCTTTATTCATTTGGTTTGCTAGCTTCACTCACCTCTGTCTTGCTGCACCTCCCTCCAAGGTCTTCAGACAAATCAGGTGCAATGCCTATGTTGGAGCCATGCAACTTGATCCCAGTCCATCTGAATTTGGTCATCCTTAGTTAGCGTCAATTTGGAAATGTCCTGCTTAACCTACCAATTTAAAAACCATTTGGCGGTTAAGTCCATGCCACCCTCTTTCCCAAAGTACCAAAAATACAGAACATGAGACCACTTTGACAAAAAAATGTCTGAGTGAAATGGTCTTGAGATGACATTATGTCACCAGTTTATGGCAAGTTCCACCCAAATTCCTATAAACACAACTGTCTGGCAAGGCCCTAGCAACAGCCAGCTGCTCAAAAATCCATCCGCCAGCAAAATTAAAAATAAAGTTGCACATTTTATGTCATTATTCTCCTTATAGACGAGACAATTCACAGCAATCTTTGTATTTAGGAAGTGGGCCATAAGTCAAAAAGCTTATCTTTGAAAGTTTCAACTTGATAGAGAGAAGCTACTTTAAAATCTCTCAGGATAAAACCATTTCAAAAATTTACTTATATAAGGTGTGTATCCCCAGGCTATGTCTAAGCTGCAGCTGAGTGAGCCTCCCAGCCAACGTAGACAGATTTGCGCTAGCAAGGCTTGAGCTAGCGCACTAAAAATAATAGCATTGACACTGCAGCTCAGGCAGTAGCTTAGGCTCTCACGCCCACCTGACCCCCTGGTTCTGAGCTGGGGTAGCTAGCCTGAGTGTCTGCTGTGAGCTGCAACATCCACATTGCTATTTGTAGCGGGCTGGCTCAAATGAAGTTAGCACCCAGCTGCAATGCACACATACCCCTGGACCCCCTATTTCTATCACGAGTCAGGAGTTTAGGTTTACATGGTAGCTGGCTACCTGTGCACGCTTGTGTGGGAGGGAGGAATTTCACAAGACAGGTGCATGATATAGTTTAATGGATAACATTTTCATGAGTGGCTTGGTTGTGGTTCTTATATTGCACCAATCACTGTGGTATCTAGTGGCCTAGGAGGGAGACAATGAGTGGCTGCGACACTGACTTTTTATTTGTGATCATCATTTCCTGTGGGCCCCACCCTATGACATAACTGCAATAAACAAAAGTCACACGTTGCTTTGTGCAGCCAGGGAATGAAGAACGGCACTGATGCATTCGCACAGCTGTTTATTTCTGTGTGTTCTCCATCCTGCTGACATCACGTTACACCAGGACAGTCAAGCTCCTGGTGAGGTACATATTTCAGGTGTCTAAATAAAAAGGAAGGTGGTCATAGCCACTGCGATAGAGGTCATATTTCCTGGCTTACTAAACAAAGCTGAATGGAAAGTCGTCTGCTCATGCTATTGGTACACCGTTGCTGGTGACATGGGCTATTTCTCTGAGTGGTTTCACCAACGGTGTGATGATGCATGCACCAGAGCACTGTCCAGAAACACCAATACCCCAGAAAAAATAGTCTGGCCAATGCTTATTGCTAAACTAAACAAGCCAGTAAGTGCCTGAGCTTTGCGGAGGTCATAACTAAAGTTGCATTAGTGAAGTGCTGAAAGCTATAGGGACATTAGTGAATGAAAAACACGAGCTGGGTATGTAATAACGCCATCTGCTGGTGTAGACCAATATTACACCCGTATTGCGTGGAAATTTCTAGTTAACAAGAACACAGCATAAAAAAAGAACACTCTGTGTCATGTTTACATCATCCAGCATTTAGTGTCACCTGTATTTCAAGAAAAACCCTGACCATGCCACATCTGAACCCAGGAATAAGACAATAAGAATTTTCAGGAAGACATTTATCACTGGCTGCCTCACTTGTGCTTCAAAGGAAGAAAATAATGGAGAGTGATCATTAGCAAATGACGTTGTCGTTCTGCACAAACAAATGTGGTGGCTTCACCTCCAAAAAGCTATGGCAAGCACAATACAGCTGTATGCCAGAGACTAGCTTACTAACATGCCAGTCCAGTCACTCACAGGGGCTTGGCAGGAGTAGACAACCCGAGTCTGAACAGTACAGTCAGGAAGCTCATTTATTTTCCTCCCCTCCATGAGGTTTTTGTTATGTTTCTTTTATTTTACAGCAATGATGACACAGTTAGCCTAATCCCAGCTAGCCATCCTGGAGTAATAGATTAACCATTTAGAAAACATGATCTAAACTTTAGACAGTACTGTAGTTAGGACATTAGCTTTGTCTAATGTATTAGCGGGGATTTCAGTTCAGACAGATACAATTAAGAATTTTGTTTCTTATGCTTATATTTGTTTCCATTGTCTTTTTGAAGAAAAGTCATTTCTGAATTACAGTGCCTACTATTTTTTTTAATCTCTTTTTTAACAATAGAACTGGTTGAGAATTTGAAAGTGGAAGGCAGCTTGGGTGAATGTGATCATGAAATGGTAGAGTTCATGATTCTAAGGAATGGTAGGAGGGAAAACAGCACAATAAAGAAAGTGGATTTCAAGAAGGCAGACTGTAGCAAACTCAGGGAGCTGGTAAGTAAGATCCCTTGGGAAGCAAGTCTAAGAGTAAAAATAGTTCAAGAGAGCTGGCAGTTTTTCCAAAGAGACATTATTAAGAGCACAAGAGCAAACTATCCCACTGTGTAGGAAAGATAGGAAGTATGGCAAGAGACTACTCTGGCTTAACCAGGAGATCTTCAATGATCTGAAACTCAAAAAAGAGTCCAACAAAAAGTGGAAACTAGGTCAAATTACAAAGGATGAATATAAACAAATAACACAAGTATGTAGGGACAAAATTAAAAAGGCTAAGGCACAAAATGGGACTAAACTAGCTAGATACATAAAGGGTAACAAGAAAACATTCTACAAATACATTAGAAACAAGAGGAAGACCAAAGTAGGCCCATTACTCAATAAGGAAGGAAAACAACAACAGAAAATTTGGAAATGGCAGAAGTGTAAATGACTTTTTTGTTTCAGTTTTCACCAAAAAGGTTGGTAGCGGTTGGATGTCTAACAGAATCAATGCCAGTGAAAATGAGGTAGGATCAGAGGCTAAAATAGGGAAAGAACACTTTAAAAATTACCTAGACACGTGTTTTCAAGTCACCAGGACCTGATGAAATACATCCTAGAATACTCAAGGAACTGACAAAGGAGATATCTGAGCCATTAGTGATTATCTTCAAAAAAAGTCATGGGAGATGGGAGAGATTTCAGAGGACTGGAAAAGGGCAAATAAGGACAACCTGGGGAATTACAGACCAGTGAGTTTAACATCAGTACCCAGAAAGATAATGGAGCAAATAATTAAGTAATCAATTTGCAGACACCTAGAAGATAATGAGGTGATAAGTAACAGTCAGCATGGATTTGTCAAGAACAAATCATGTCAAACCAATCTAATAGCTTTCTTTGACAGGGTAACAAACCTTGTGGATAGGAGGGAAGCGGTAGACTTTAGTAAGGCTTTTAATACTGTCTCTCATGACCTTCTCCTAAACAAACTAGGGAAATACAACCTAGATGGAGCTACTATAAGGTGGGTGCATAACTGTTTGAAAAACTGTTCCCAGAGAGTAGTTATCAGTGGTTCACAGTCCAGCTGGAAGGGCATAACGAGTGGGGGCCCACAGGGATCAGTTCTGGGTCTGGCTCTGTTCAATATCTTCATCGATGATTTGGATAATGACATAGAGAGTACACTTACCAAGCTGGAAGGGGATGCAAGTGCTTTGGAGGATAGGATTAAAATTCATAATGATGTGGACAAACTGGAGAAATGGATGAAATGCAATAAGGACAAATGCAAAGTACTCCACTTAGGAAGGAACTATCAGTTGCACACATACAAAATGGGAAATGACTGCCTCGGAAGGAGTACTGCGGAAAGGGGTCTGGAGGTCATAGTGGATCACAAGCTAAATATGAGTCCATAGTGTAATATTGTTTTTTAAAAAAAGCAGACATTCTGGGATGTGTTAGTAGGAGTGTTGTAAACAAGACACTCTTCTCTACTTCATGCTGATTAGGCCGCAACTGGAGTATTGTGTCCAATTCTGGCCACCACATTTCAGGAAAGATGTGAATAAATTGGAGAAAATCCAGAGAAGAGCAATAAAAATGATTAAAGGTCTAGAAAACATGACCTATGAGGAAAGATTGAAAAAATTGGATTTTTTTTAGTCTGGAGAAGAGAAAACTTGGGGGGAGGAGGGCATGATAACAGTTTTCAAGTACTTAAAAGGTTGTTACAAGGAGGAGGGAGAAAAATTGTTCTGTTTAACCTCCGAAGGTAGGACAAGAAGCAATGGGCTGAAATTGCAGCAAGGTAGGTTTAGGTTGGACATTAGGAAAAACTTCCTGACTGTCAGGGTGGTAAACACTGGAATAAATTGCCTAGAGAGGTTGTGGAATCTCTGTCATTGGAGATTTTTAAGAGCAGGTTAGACAAACACCTGTCAGGGATGGTCTAGATAATACTTAGTCCTGCCATGAGTGCAGGGGATTGGACTAGATGACCTCTCAGGGTCCCTTCCAGTCCTACAGTTCTATGATTCTATATTTCTAGATTTGGATATTTCTCTAATTTCTCACTATTTTAAAAAATATCCTTCTTAGTTTTCCACTGAGGTTTTTTAATAAATTTTACACAGTTTAGAAACTATATATTTCCAAATACAAATTTAGATAGTGCCCAAACATGTACTACAGAAGTCAGTAGGAGTTTTGCTATTGATTTGAATGGGAGCAGGAGCAGGCCCATGTTGTAGGGGGTGTCATATTGTCCAAGATGTCAAGAAGGATCAGAGTTGTGGACTCTAATTCTCTCCGCACCCTCTTCCTCTCCAACACAGGATCTGAATATCTTCCATTAATTTCACTCGTGCAGCGAAAGGCCCATGGAGTGGAGAGAATTAGACTAGCACATTGTTGGAAGAGAAATGACTGGGAAGATACACAGGACATTCTTTTCTGGTCATTTTAGTTTAGAAGATGCACATTTCTTGGTGTTACCTTGCAAAAAAAATAAAGATGGATTAATGGCATAAAAAGCAGGCAGGTCCTCCACTCACGGGTGTGGCGCTCCACTTTCAGACTGCCAGGAAAGGCACTAGCGTTATTACACTGTCAGCCAGACACCAGTGTGTTCCTGGTCTGCAGCTTCTTCCAGGCTCTGCTTGCAAGCATTGGTATCTCTGTGGCTCTTAACCCCACTCCAAACACATTGAAATCTCAGAGTAAGAGTACGTGCTCTGGCCTATCATGCACAAAAAAGTCACTGTCTTGCTGTGGCCTTGGTCACTGTCTACGTGTTGGGATAGTGGGCTGGCTTCATCGAACCCCTGAGGGTTTATCTATGCTGCAGCCAGGAATACGAATGGCAGCTTATGGAGACATGCCAGCGCAAGCTGTATTCTAGCTAGACTGCTAAAAATAGACGTGAGAGTGCCAATGCGTGGGCTCAGAGCCAGCTGCAGAAGCAAGCACATACCCAGGGGGTCAAGCAGGTTTGTGCAGCTGGTGCTGAAGCCCACGCTGTGGAGTCCTCACTTCTGTGTTTACTGAGATAGCTAGAGTACAGCTAGCGTGGGTATGTCTACATGAGCTGCCATTCACACCCCCAGCTGCAATCTAGATGAATCCTCACTCAGCATTTTCTGGATTTATCTTATTAATAAAGAGGAAGCCATTTAGCCTATTAGGTTTAAAAGAACCTTTGCCTTTAAGGCACTATGGTAATTGTTTAAATTAGTCACTCAAGTGCCTAAAGCATGGGGGATCAGCTCTCCCTGAGATCCACATGCGAAGGGGAACCTTCATGTGTGGATCTCACCCTCACTTCAGGAAGTGGAATCAGCTGCCTTTGTGTCTGTCTCTCATCCTACTCCAGATCCAAGCAGCTGAAGATCTACAACTAGGGATGGGGCAGGGCCAGGAGTTGCATCATCTCCTTCAAATCTGAAACTGCATTAACTCTTCTATGCTGCTCCATCCCCATTTTATGGTGGGGAGTGGAGGTGCAGCTGCAATACAGCTGCATTACCTAGGAGCAGAGGAGGGCACAGGAAGACCTAGATCTGTTACAGGGGCACAGACTCTCTACAAAGATATCTCTCAGGAGATGCATGGCTTTGGGGGGCTGGGGTGGGAGGGGCAAACCCTTTGTTCACTTCCTCACTTTGTTCGCTGCCCTGAAATATATGGTAAACTCTGTGGGGGGTGGGGAAGGAATTTTCCCAACAGTCAGCAGAGACTGGGCCATGAGATGTCAAGCAGAGTCTGTGACGGCTCTTTAAATAAGATGTGTGTCAATTAATTTACTGGGCCTGATCCACCACTGCGTTACCTCAGTGTTACATGAATGTAACTCCACTGCAGTCAATGGAATCACACTTTCATGCGCTGTGGTAAGTCAGGCCCATTGTTTTCAGACTTTCGCTAGGTTGTTCACATATACAGTTTTTTGGAAGGACTGTGAGCTTGAACCTCTCCTGTGCCACAGCTCTGTGTTGCATGGCTGAGGGAGGGTTGAGAATGCATCAGGGAACCAAGTGCCCAGATACTTAGTTTGTAAGCTCCTTGGAGCAGAGACCATCCTTTTGTTGTGTTTATAAGGCACCTAGCACAATGGGATCCTGCTCTATGACTGGAGCTGCTAGGTGCCGCAGTAATACAAACAAACAAACAAACAAGAAGTCATTGTCTCAGACAAGACTTCAATCTGCTTCCTAGAAGCGCTAACTTGAGCCACTGATATAGGGTCCTGATTAGACCCTACAGTAGTGGAGGATTGCTACTGCGTCCGTCCCAATCCCGGTTCTCAATATGCCCATTACACCAGGTGAGGGCACAATGATAAGCGTCCATTGCAGGCCAGCTGTGGCTGTTTCCAGCCCCTTTCCACCTCCAGATCAGTGCAAAGGGAGCCAGTCCGACTGGAGACTGCAGCCAAAAATTCTCTTCCGTTTGCCAGCAATTCTAGTTGGGTATGAAAAAACCTGTAGTTTCAGGTTATTCTGTGCCATTTTGCCTGTTCATTTCATTGGGTTTCTTTTTCTTCCTGTTCCCCTCATCCTCTTCCAAGAACAAAAACCCCTTTGAATCCACAAATATTTTGACAGAAGCTGTATTTATGCATGACTTTGGTCTCCAAAAGGGAATTCAGCAGTCTGTTCAGAGTGAGGGAATACATTTAAGGATATCACTTTCTAAACCCCCAATTTTAAATCCTCTAGCTATGGGCAGAGAAAAAGGTTGGCAAAAACATACCTGTGTTTGAAAATGAGCAGCTGGCTCCAGTCTGCAGAGACACATGTCTAACAAGTGAGCTTCAACATATGGAAAAGAAAGGGCACATTGGCAAGCAGCCTTTATTGAGCAATAGCTGCTTACTAAATGCAAATACAGCATTGAGTTCTGCACCATCTAAAACTTCCAAGAGTCCGTATTAGGTGGATATGCCTAAGCATTAAGGGTTCATCCAAAGCCCATTCAAGTCAATAAAAAGACTCCCATTAACTTCAACAGGGTTTGGATCAGGCCCTTAAGAGCTATATTCTCCCTTACACCAGAGTCAGTCCACTGCAGTTTACAACTGTGTAAGTGAGAGGAAGTAAATTCCATACTTTGGTCTTCGGTTGCAGATTTACTGTTCCTATTTGAGTCAGAACCGAGGGCTATTTGGTTCTTACAGTATACCACCACCTTGACTGGCAGGGATTTATACAGTAACTTTCCTGTTAGCACCCTAAATCCACTAAGGGAAAAGAAATTGGGATATGCAAAATAGAAGTAGAATACACAAAGGGCTAGAGCCCACAAAGGGATTTAGGCATTTAACTACCATTTTAAGTATCTACATCCCAAATGTAGATCTTCAAACCCTCTGCTCAGCTGCTCCCAGCCCTGTAGGTGCTTAAATTCCCTTGGCACCTAAGGGAACGTCTATGCTGCATTAAAAAACCCACATCAGCGAGTCTCAGAGCCCAGGTTTACGGACTGCACCTCAAGAGGCTCACACTATAGTGCTAAAAACAGCAGTGTAGATGTTTAGACTCAGCTGGAGCCCAGGCTCTGAAACTTGGGGAGGGTGATAGGTTTCAGAGACCGAGCTCCAGCCTGAGCCCAAATGTTCACACAGCTGTTGTTATCACCGCAGTGTGAGCCCTTGTCTGTAGGCCCAGGCTCTGAGGGTATGTCTACACTACGAGAGTAGTTCGATTTTAGTTAAATCGAATATGTGCAATCGATATTAGAAAGTCGAACGTGTGTGTCCACACTAAGGACAGTAATTCGACTTTGTCAGTCCACACTACCAGGGAAAGCGTCGACATTGGAAGCGGTGCACTGTGGGCAGCTATCCCACAGTTCCCGCAGTCCCCGCTGCCCATTGGAATTCTGGGTCGAGCCCCCAATGCCTTCTGGGTAAAAAAATGTGGCGAGGGTGCTTTTGGGTAACTGTCGTCATCCGTCAGTCACTACCGCCCTGCCTCCCTCCCTCCCTGAAAGCGCCGGCGGGAAATCAGTTCACGCACTTTTTGATCAGTGACAGCGCGGACGCCACAGCACTGCGATCATGGATCACGCTGCGACCATCGCTGCAGTTGTGGCCGTTCTCAACACCTCGCAGCTTGTCATACACCTTTCCCTGAGGCAGATGCAGAGAAATCAGGCGAGGAGGCTACGGCACCGCCGTGAGGGCCTGAAGTCGGAGAGTAGCACAGAGCTGTCAGAAACCACGAGCCCCAGCGCCCAGGACATCACGGTGGCAATGGGCATGTGGATTTTGTTGAACGGCGATTCTGGGCCCGGGAAACAAGCACGGACTGGTGGGACCGCATAGTGCTTCAGGTCTGGGATGAATCCCAGTGGCTGCGAAACTTTCGCATGCGGAAGGGGACTTTCCTGGAACTTTGTGACTTGCTGTCCCCTGCCCTGAAGCGCAAGGACACCCGCATGCGAGCAGCCCTGACTGTCCAGAAGCGAGTGGCCATAGCCCTCTGGAAGCTTGCAACGCCGGACAGCTACCGGTCAGTCGCGAACCACTTTGGCGTGGGCAAATCTACCGTAGGGGTTGTTGTCATGCAAGTAGCCAAGGCAATCGTCAAGGTACTGCTGTCAAAGGTAGTGACCCTGGGAAACGCGCAGGCCATCATAGATGGCTTCGCTGCGATGGGATTCCCAAACTGCGGTGGGGCTATAGATGGGACTCACATCCCTATCCTGGGACCGGGCCACCAGGCCAGCCAGTACATCAATAGAAAGGGCTACTTTTCAATGGTGCTGCAAGCACTGGTGGACCATCGGGGACGGTTTACAAACATCTACGTCGGATGGCCGGGCAAGGTTCATGACGCTCGCGTGTTCAGGAACTCTGGTCTGTTTAGACGGCTGCAGGAAGGTATTTACTTCCCGGACCACAAGATAACTGTTGGGGATGTGGAGATGCCTACAGTGATCCTCGGGGACCCAGCCTACCCGCTAATGCCCTGGCTCATGAAGCCCTATACTGGCGCCCTGGACACAGAAAAAGAACTGTTCAACTACCGGCTGAGCAAGTGCAGAATGGTGGTGGAGTGTGCTTTTGGCCGTCTCAAGGGGAGATGGAGAAGCTTACTGACTCGCTGTGATCTCAGCGAAACCAATATCCCCATCGTTATTGCAGCTTGCTGTGTGCTCCACAATCTGTGTGAGAGCAAGGGGGAGACCTTTATGGCGGGGTGGGAGGTTGAGGCAAATAGCCTGGCTGCTGATTACGCCCAGCCAGACAGCCGGGCGATTAGAAGAGCCCAGCGGGATGCGCTGTGCATCCGGGAGGCTTTGAAAGCCAGTTTCAAGGCTGAGCAGGGTACCCAGTGACTTTTAAGTTTGTGGACACAGAAGCAGAACTTGCCCCCGTTTCTTTACCCAGTTGCCGTCGACTATCCTCTCCAATTACATACCCCCTTCACCCCCTTCCCAAAAAATAAAATCTGTTCTGTTTTGTTAATGGACACCGTTGTCTTTATTACTGTTTTCGCGGGAATGTTTTAAACCTGGGACGCAGACTGTGGCGGGGGGCGGGTTTACGGTTGTGATGCAAATGATGCTTCTAAACTCCAGGAATGACAGGCTCCGCGGTGGTGGACTGGTTGTTTCAACGGAGCCTGCCAGCCCTCCTGGCCGGGACTGCGTGTATGTGTCGGCTATGTGACTGTCTTGCAGGGGGAGGAGGGTTACAGATCCCCTGCTGCGCGGCTCTGTGATCCAGGGTAAGGACCGCTGCATAAGATCTGTAACTGCCCTCCCCCGCCACCAAGTCACAGAGCAACACCATCCCCCCCACCACACAAAACATGAAAACCACCTCCCAGACTGACCAGGATAACTAGTCACTGCACTGTATATGTGCCCTGCTGCTGCACCTGCCCCCTGCTAAAGGTGACTGTCCTGTCCAATGACCAAGCCCCTTCCCCCCCCCTTCAGACAGACTCCCCTCCAAAAGAAGAGGATGGAAACAGAAATGAACAGAAACGTATTCTTTATTAACAACCGCACATGGAACGGGGGCGTGAAACTTGGACGGGGTCTTGTGTGAGGCGGGTAGGAAAGGACTTTTCAAATTTTGGGGAATGAGAGCCTTCTAGTGGTAGAGCAGTCCGCAGGGGTGGAGTGAAATTTTTCCCGGCCCCTTCCACCCCTCCGTGTTTGGACTTTGGGTGAGGGGGGTATGGGACTTGGTGGCGGGGCAGGGCAGTTACAGAGAGACTGCAGCGGGGCTCTCTCCTCCTGCCTCCGGTCCTGCAGAACATCCACAAGGCGGCGGAGCGTGTCCGTTTGCTCCCTCATTAGTCCAAGCAGCGTTTGAGTAGCCTGCCTGTCCTCCTGTCGCCACCTCTCCTCCCGTTCCATGTTTGCCCGGTGCATTTGGGACAAGTTCTCCCTCCACTGTGTCTGCTGGGCTGCCTGTGCTCGGGAGCATGCCATTAGTTCAGCAAACATGTCTTCCCGTGTCCTCTTCTTCCTCCTCCTAATGTGCGCTAGCCTCTGGGCAGATGTGGCTGTGGGAATTGGAAAAAGGGAGTGAATTCCTGAGACAGAGCAATGTATCTGTGAACAGAGAACATAGTCTTTCTCTGTGAACAAGACCATGCAGAGCACCTATCACACGCGCACTGAGGACAAGGTCGAATTTTCGGCCCTCTTCTACAGTGCCTGCGGTCTTGCTGTGGCGAGCTGAGGAGCAGGGCTGGACACCGGACTTTGTCTAGCTGGCAAACATGGTAAGCCGTAGACTTGTGGCCGCTTAAAACTTTAAGAGTGGCACTGGCCTCCTTTCACATAGAAAGCAATGCGAGTCTCTGCTGGCAGCAATCCTGCAAGCATGAACTCTGGCCCTGTCCCACCCCCTCGCGGCTGTAAACCGCGTGGCTGTAAACCGGCGGTTGCAGTTCTGTAAAGGGACGGGCAAGCTGTCCCAATACTAACTTTCCCCTACCTAATTCACAGCAGGGAGTCATGCCAGACATCACCCTCCTGAAGGTCTCGGAGAGCCAGAAGGAGAAGATGCTCCGGGACAGCCTGCAGAAACCGGGTCCATTTGCTGCAATGCTATGCAAGGCCATGATCCCGGAGTACCTGCTGGCGTTGTGGCAGGGAAACGTGTCCTACCACGGGGGGCCTAATAAGCTCTCCCTGCCCAGGAACCTGCTCATGAGGCTGGAAAAACACCTGCAGGAGGCGTATGAGGAGTTCTCCCCGGAGGATCTCGCCTCTATCCCCGCTTACATTGACCAGTTCTTGGCTTAGGTGCCCTTGGAGGTACAAGTGACTGCAGGGTTTTGGGCACTATAATCATGAAGCGGACATTGTGAAATTTTTTGAAAATGGTTCGGACTACATATTGAGGCGCCCAAAGACAGACTAATCATGATACACTTTGCACAGATTCCCCTTTTGTTTGACTTTCCTGTTTACATGTTTTGAAGCACTTTACCCACTGTTAATATTTTAAATCTTCCTGTTTTGTTGTAAATAAATGTTTACATGTTTGAAAGCACTTTAGCTACTGTTAATATTTTAAATATGCCAGTTATGTTGTAAATAAATGTTTAGATATTTAAAACACTTACTGCTTGATCCTTCCCCTGAATCTGTGTCTGGGGTAACGGCGGGGGACGGTTGGTAGGGGATCTCTGTCAGGGTGATGAAGAGCTCCTGGCTGTCGGGGAAATCAGCGGTGCCAGCGCTGTCGACTGCCTCGTCCTCCTCATCTCCTTCTTCATCTTCCCCGTCCGCTAACATGTCGGAGGAACCGGCCGCGGACAATATCCCATCCTCAGAGTCCACGGTCAGGGGTGGGGTAGTGGTGGCGGCCGCACCTAGGATGGAATGCAGTGCCTCGTAGAAACGGGATGTGTGGGGCTGGGATCCAGAGCGTCCGTTTGCCTCTTTGGTCTTCTGGTAGCCTTGTCTCAGCTCCTTGATTTTCACGCGGCACTGCGTTGCATCCCGGCTGTAGCCTCTCTCTGCCATGGCTTTAGAGATCTTCTCATAGGTCTTTGCATTCCGTCTTTTGGAGCGCAGCTCGGCAAGCACGGACTCATCTCCCCACACAGCGATGAGATCCAAGACTTCCCGATCCGTCCATGCTGGGGCCCTCTTTCTATTGGATTGCACGGCCATCTCTGCTGGAGAGCTCTGCATCGTTGCCACTGCTGCCACTGCTGCTGAGCTCGCCACGGTGTCCAAACAGAAACTGCGCTTCAAACTGCCCAGACAGGAAAAGGAATTCAAATTTTCCCGGGGTGTGGCTGGTCAGAGCATCCGAGCTCGGACTGCTGTCCAGAGCGTCAACAGAGTGGTGCACTGTGGGATAGCTCCCGGAGCTATTAGCGTCGATTTCCATCCACACCTAGCCTAATTCGATATGGCCATTTCGAATTTAGCGCTACTTCTCTCGTTGGGGAGGATTACAGAAATCGATTTAAAGAGAGCTCTATGTCGAACTAAATGGCTTCCTGGTGTGGACGGGTGCAGGGTTAATTCGATATAACGGCGCTAAATTCGACATAAAAGCCTAGTGTAGACCAGGCCTGAGACTTGCTGCTGTGGGTTTTAAAAAACACACTGTAAACATACTCTACATTTCCACCAGTAATGTCCCCAGTGGGCATGCCAAAAGCCGCTAAGGGCTTGTCTACACTTACCGGGGGATCAACGTACAGCGATTGATGCATCGGCGGTCGATCTCCTGTCGACTCCTATACTCCACCTGAACGAGAAGCGCAAGGGGAGTCGACGGGAGAGCAACTCCTGTGGACATAGCGTAGTGTGAACCCCACGGTAAATAGATCTAAGTACGTTGACTTCAGCTACGTTATTCACATAGCTGAAATTGCATAACTTAGATCGATCTCCCCCCATAGTGCAGACAAGGCCTAAGTCCTGAGACTGCCAAGCAGCTTGGTGCCTAAGCCCTGGTGGGATTCACACAGTAGGTGTTCCCACATCTATATCACCTGCAGGGCCCAATCGGGTAGGTGAGGACAAAGGACACCTAACCAGCACAGCACATCAAGGATGCTGTGTAGGTGCACCTCTTATACCGCCTGGGAGACCAGGTTCAAATCTCTGCTATGCCTGTTGTAAACCCAAGTCTTCCACCTCCCATGTAAGTGCTATGGGGTAGTGGAGAGAGGGAAGAAGGGGAAAAAACACTCCCATAGTTTTTGTGAGAAAGGCCTGACCTGGCTTAGGTGCCTAACTCCAGGAGAGGGTTCATGGCTCTAAACTACAAGTGGAGATAGACACTTCCCTCTGGCTCAAAGTTAGGCACCTAAGTCCCTTGGGGGGCTTAGGACCTATCCCTCTCCTTGGAATTTCCTACTGGCTAACTTAGATGGCTTCCTGCTCAGCTTGATGGTGTCTATGGATCTCTTTTCTTGTGTGCCTAACTCTCCCCAGCATAGTATAGGGAGCCTGGGTGCGTAATTAAGGGCTATGAATTCCACATTTAGAGAGCTGTGTAGAGTATATATCAGAGGTGGGCAAACTACGGCCCGCGGGACCGTCCTGCCTGGCCCCCGAGCTCCTGGGCCAGGAGGCTAGCCACCAGCCCCTCCCCCGCAGCCTCAGCTCGCTCTGCCACCGGCGCAATGCTCTGGGTGGTGGGGCTGTGAGCTCCTGGGGCAGCGCAGCTGCAGAGCCCGGCCTGATCCGGTGCTCTGTGCTGCGTGGTGGTAGTGGCGGCGGCGTGGCCCGGCTCCAGCCCCACCAGCCACCGGTGCTCCAGGCAGCGCGGTAAGGGGGCGGGGAGGTTGGATAGAGGGCAGGGGAGTTTGGGGTGCTGGTCAGGGGGCAGGGGTGTGGACAGGGGTCGGGTGGTTGGGGAGGAACAGGGGGTTGAATGGGGGCAGGGGTCCCGGGGGGGCAATCAGGAAGGAGGGGGGATTGGATGGGGTGGCAGGGGGCAGCCAGGGGCTGGGGTTCCGGGGGAAGTCAGGGGACAGGGAGAAGGGGTGGTTGGATGGGGCAGGGGTCCCAGAGGGGCCATCAGGAATGAGAGGAGGGGTTGGATGGGGCGGCGGGGGTCCAGGGGCGGTCAGGGGACAGGATGTGTGTGAATGGGGCAGGCGTCCTGGGGCGCCCGTCAGGGAACATGGAGGGTTGGATGGGGCAGGAGTCCCGGGCGGGGGGAGGGGCAGATAGGAGGTGGGGCCCGGGCCATGACTCCCTCCCCTAACTGGCCCTCCATACAATTTACGAAACCCAATGCGGCCCTCAGGCCAAAAAATTTGCCCACCCCGGTATATATGCTAGGGTTCCATCATGTAGGGCACTCTATTCGCCTAAGCCATGTCTACACTGCTCTTTATATCTGTGCTAGCTGGACATGCTGTGGCTGTACTCCACATACTACCATAAGTGTAGACATTTACACTCAGCATTGCCACATCTAGCACAGCTGTAGATGCCTAAGCAGTACCTCCCACGTCTACACAGCATTTTTAGCAGTGTAGTGTCCTGCTGCCTCCTGGCTGCCAAAGCCTTTCCCCACCACAGTGAGAGAGCCTTTCCCCACCGCTGGAGCCTGCAATGGAGAGGCAACAGGGAAAAGCTCTAACAGCGGAGAGCGGCTGGAGCCTTTCACTGTGGCATGTAACTACCTGTGTTGTGCCTATACTCCACATTGCACCAACAGTATAGTCATAGCCCAAGTCTCCTTTGTGTAGCTAGCCCAAAGTGTAGACGTGATCTTGTCATTCTTGCATCATCATGTCAGGATAACATTTTCCCTGCAATACACTATGCAGAGGCCTGGGCTTTCAGATAAACAGCAGAGATCTACTCAGGCATGTTTTGGGCTACTTTGAGCTCTGATCTAAACTCCTCTTTTGCAGTGATGTGACAGTATGCCCCTAAACTGTGATCAGATTCAACACGCAAAATAAATCCTCAGTTGTGTGTGAATCTGTCAGGGCTAAGCCAAAGGTAGTGACAATCTTACCCTCGAGGTGGAAAGAGGTGCCTCTAAACTAAGTACAACTCCATTTCCTTGCTACTGCCAAACAAACTTAGTCTCTTATCAAATTATTAATGGAAAACACATAGCTTGTAATACAGTCCTAAGCAGGTGCTATTTCCCCAGTGCATGCTAAACAAGCATCCAGGCTCTTCAGTCTTAATCAAGGTCATCCCTCCAGGAATCTGCTTTATTAACACACAACTCCACACAGTTATCCCTCCTGGTTCTAGTATATTACATCACACCCTTCGTGCCAAAATTTTGGCATACAGGGAAGAAACCTGTCTCTTCATTCCTTCCTCATTTGCTGCTACTTCCATCTGCTCTATTGTGTTGAGACTGACTCTTTTGCCCTCTCTGCTAAAAGTTCTTCTTAAGGTTTCTTTTGGGTGCTCTCATTTCCCCACACTGGTTGGTTTCCACTTGACAGCTTCATGCTGGAAGTTGTGTGTTGGCATCTAGAGTTCAAATACGTCCAGTGCTTCCTTCTGATTGTGAAGGTGACAAGCTGCTGGTTGATGACTTCTCAGATCTTTGTTGGGGATGAAATCTTTCAAAACAAAGTCTGAAATCTTTTGTAGGCATTTATTTTTGAAGGCATCTGGTTTTCTGTGTAATATTTTAGTAGATCTACAGTTCTCGCAGCTATATGTTAGTGCCAGAAGTATGTTTGAGTTGAAATTTATCAGTTTTGTTTTGCTGCTGCATATCTTTCATTTGCATACACTGTTTTAGTAGATACCTTTCCTATCCTTGGTGTCACTTCCTTCTTGAGGTTTCCATTGGCCTATATGGTTCTGCCCAGATAGGTGAACTGTTCTACTTCTGTAATATTTTTGGTTTCTAGTGTGATTTACTGCTTGATATCTGGGTTTGAAAGATGTTCATTTTGGCATGACTGATTTTGAGCTCTGCTTGGCATGACTGATTTTGAGCTCTGCTTGGCATGACTGATTTTGCCAGGTTGTCTGTCTTAGTAGCTTTTTGGGAGTGTTGCTCAGCAGCACAATCTCATCAGCAAAGTCTAGATATTGTAGGCATTTGCAATCTACTCAAGCTTTACCATTGTTCGTGTTGCTAATCCACTTCTTCATTAACCAGTCTATACTAATGCCACACAACAGTGGAGATAGAATGCAGCCCTGTTACTTACTATCCACTTTGAACCACTCTGTTGCCTGATCGTTCACCCTTACAGAGCACTTTGCAGCTCTATATGTGGCCTTGATGGTGCTAACGACTTTAGTGAGTAGTCCATGGGACTGAAGAATCACAGTATATGTCTGCAGTGTTCAGGCTGTCAAATGCCTTTCAAAAAATAAAATCAATAAAACTGATGATGGGGGGGAGCCTGCTATTCTGTATGTTCTTCTGTGATGGTCCTTAATGTGCCTAAATCTTCTCTACGGCCTCTTTCATTTTGTGCAGTATCTTTCCCCCAGACCTCACTGAACAGCTCTCACAGCTTTTCATTAGGGAGAGGTTATCACATGCTATTTAGTATTTCTGCTGTGATTTGATCATCCTCTGCCAGTTTGTTGTTTTTCAGCTTCTTGATTGTTGCCTGTATCTCTGACATCTCTACTGGGCTGATGTTAATGTCAAGTTGATGAGGTTCACATGTTTTATCAGAACCTGATATTCATCTGCTTTTCTCTTTTACTTGAGTTATAAGCATTTTTCCATCTTTGCTTTTTATTGGCCTATTTCCTGTTTTGAGATTTTCAGTTCATTCAACTAAATTACTTCCCATAAGCAAAGAGCCCTGAGGAGGGATGACTTCTCACAGTGCATACTTCCCTTCTAATCACACTTCTGCAAGAAATGTGCCAGCCAACCCTTCTCTCTAGACTGGGTCCTTCTACAGGATCTTCCCACCTCAGCTGGACCAGTTTGTTCAGGTCCCAGCGGTCTTCAACTTCCTTTAAATCACGTATGTTAATAAGCTAGTACTGACTCACTAAGTCTCAGCCACTTTCAAAGTCACTGCTAACAGCAACACTGCCAGACAGTTACACCACCTAACAAGCGCTAAGGAGAAGTACTCAACATATTTAATATACAGTATTAAGAGGCAAGGGTGCAGATGTCTAATATTCTATATCCAATACCTTCCATTCCCCCACAAAAAAAGATGCACTTTTATTTTTTTAAAAACCTCACAAGGTTGAATGTTATAACATGAATTGTATTTTTAAAGGGCCACATAACATATTGATGTTCAAATATGAACCACCCAAATCTTCCCCTCCTAAATCACATGGAATTGTTTTTGCTCTGACTGTTGACTAAAAACTTTTGAACAGGGAGGACAACAATTCACACATAAGGAGCATTCGTGTTTGTGTCTACTATCCTTTTATGGTTGGAATACTAAGAACAGCCATTCCCCAAATATTCTTGTGAATCAAAACCCATTCACCCAAATGTTTGCCAACAGTGAACAATGAAAGGGTGCGACCCTGGGTCAACTAAACAGTGGTCCAGAATTCAAATCAATGTTCCTAAATACAGAGTCTGAAACTTATTTCCTTTGATGTAAAGTTAATGGAGTTGCACACATATAAAACTGATCCAAATGAGAGGAGAATCAGGCCCAGCCTTTTGCAGTGTTCAATCAGCTCTAGTTGTGATGTTGCCCTCGTAACCCAAATAATTAAGCTTGTCTGAGACCGGATACATTTTCCATTTCCCTGGTTCTGCTGTGCCCATCACTTATGATAATTCATTTTAACTAGTCAGTTCATCTGCATTGTGTATCCTGAGATGACAAATTGATTTTTATTCTGGCTAAAAGCCATTGTTCAAGTCCATACACTGAGGATAGTACCTCACAGTCAGAATGGCTACTAGTTTTTCCAACAAACAACTGTCTGCTGCTATGTGGTAAATGCTAACAATGGTATGTCAAGTTCCAAGCTAGTGTAACATTATAGTCAAGAGAGGTTTATGGATGTGGACTCTGTAGTGAAGAAAGGCTACATATAGCTACACATGTGCTTATGCCGGTGATTTCTATCATGGGTGGGAAAAGTAGCATTCTCACTTAAGAAAACTCTCTCCGGATGTGCTGCCACCACAGTTCTGCCATGTACTGGCAGCGAGCACACTGCATATGCTTATAGGCTGTGGCATTTAATTCATGATTGTAATACATGGTCACCTGAGGAAAAAAGTTGATCATTAATAGCTGCAGGACTCTCTTCATACTGTTTTGTGGAAAAGTTCAGGAAGAAAGTGAGTAAAAAAGAAACTAAACAGGAGACTAATTATTAGAATTCTCCCCACAACGAGGACAAATTGACACTGGTTGCAGAGTATAATTTTGCCCTAGTAATCTAGGTGGTCCGGGGGCCTCTCCAAAAATGGCACTTATCTGGAGAAGGTACAGTCCAAGCAAGTGACAGTGTATAGTGTTAACAGACAGATCAGGGTACATCTGAATTAAACCATAGATGTAGGTTGTGGGGGCTGAGCCATGCCTTACAACTTCAGATGAAGTCAGTAGAGTTGAATGTGTATCTGAGGGCAGAACTGGTTCCAGACTGGATAAAAGCCACCCCTTTTCTCCTGTCATTTGCACTGATGCTTCTTTCTACACAGATTATTGTGGTCCATTTCTGACAGTAAAGAGGCAAGGAAGAGGTGGACAGAATCACGATTTAGTTTTCAGCATACTGTTCCCCGTGATTCAGTGTCTTTCAGTCCATTTGGCTAACTAATGCAGAGCCAAAGCCTTTTGGCATTACATGTTGTGCTTCCTGACCAGAAGAGTTTCATGTACAATCATCTAATGGCATGCAACAGGCGGGTGGTCCTTGAAAAAGTCTGACAAACTGATAAGAGGAAATGAGCAAGGGAACAACTGAACTGGGAAAGAATGACTTTTTACAAATGTGTGGTGGAGAAATTTTGATGGAGAAGAGATTAGAGTGATAGGAAACCGAGTGAGAGTCAGGAATATGTGCGGTCTTGCTTTTGTGACTAAGCTGAGGGCTGTGATACAGCAGAATTTAAAACCAAGACCTAAGGCCTGCCTTGGTTTCACTTGCTGAATGGACCTGATTCAGCATGGTTGGTGCCGGGGGAATGCAAATTGCACTAGCCAGCATCAGCAAAGACCACTGTGCTCCAGGGTGATTTACCCTCTGGTGGGAGCAGGAGATATTTCTGTGTGTCTCAGATCAGTGCAAAGGACTATGCCTAATGCCTCTTTTTAACTGCATGTAGGCGTAACCACCACTCCTATATACGCTTGAATGTAACAACCTCTCTCTTTCTGCTGAACAGAGAGATACTGGAGGTAGCCAGGGACCATAGCTTAAGGAAAAATGAAGAAGTACGGGGACTGCAAGAGAGAGAGTCATACCAACACCAGGAAGAGACATGTCTATATGATAAGGGACTCTATATGGAAAAGAATCAACAGGCTTGTCACCAGACCAGATCCTGAGAACAGAAGAGTGTGCCATCTACCAGAGGCAAAGATACGAGATATGGATGTCAGGATGAAGAGGACTGTGATGGAAGCGGGGGGAAAAGCCACATTGTGCAGCATGTCAGGATGAGTGATACTGATAGATTCTCACTGGAACGGGTCAAGAATGACTATACTCAACTGGGTAAGACAATTAAAGAAGTGGCAGCTCAGGTGACTTTCAGTGGAATACTTCTGGTCCCTAGAGAATGCAGATGAAGGCGTAACTATATAATGAAGATCAACAGATGGCCCAAGAACTGGTGCTATGAGGAAGGTTTTGGGATGATGAACCATTAGGAGGCATTCATAGAAGAAGAAGAAAAGACAGAGTCCTCTATACCAGTGGTCTCCAAAGTGGGGTGCGTGCACCCCAGGAGGTGTGCAAGAGGATCCTTTGGGGTGCACAGCAGGAGGAGCGCCGCCGGAGCAGCACTGCTTTTATTTTTTTCCCTTCAGCAGTTCGGCCGGGAGCAGGGGGTGCGTGCTCAAAAATTTTTTACTGATGGGGTGCACGATCAAAAAAGTTTGGAGACCACTGCTCTAGACTGATGGACTCCACTTGAGTACCTGGGGTATTAACCTTCTGGGATCAAGGGTGCATGATTGATAAGAAGGGCTTTAAACTAGGAGATGAGCGGAGAAGGTTGGGAGAGATTAATGAAATCTCCACGCCTGGCTTCTGTACACAGGAGCAGGAAAATCAGCTAAATGAAGCTATAGTAAGGGATAATGGTCCACCACCACGCTAAATGGGTGAGGTCCAAGGGAAACAACTGAAATGTTTATACCCAAATGCAAGGAGTCTGGGCAAAAAAATGGAGCAACTGGAACAGGAGGTCAAACCAGATATTATAGGGATTAAAGAAATACCACTCATGCCTGGAATACAGGTATTGAAGGGTATGTGCTGCTTAGGAGAGATAGGAAAAGGTAAAGGTGCTGGGGTAGTGTTGTACATCAATGAAGTGGTAAACTATGAAGAGATACAATAGACAAAACAGAATCTGTTTGGGTCAAAATCATTTTGGGGAAGGATTGTCAAAGAAGATCCATTAGGATAGTGTTAGGGATCTGCTATAGGTGCCCAGGGACTGACTCAGAAATGGAGAGTGATCTTTTTAGTATTCTGAGAGAGAAAAATACTACTGGGAATTGTGTCATAATGGGGGACTTTAACTTCCCCCTAGATTGGAGAATAAATGCTACTAAGACTGGTAGGGCCCCGTGTTTCATGGATGTGATAAATGATAGTTTTCATCAATTGTCACTGAACCAACAAGAGGTGACACAGTTTCAGACTTGGTTTTAGTAAGTAGTGAATACACCATAGGAGAGCTGGCTGTAGGGAATATCTTGGATCTAGTGATCACAAGTTGATTCCATTTAAATTTAAGTGGAAGGATAATCAAAGCCAAGTTATAGGGGTTTTTTTTTTTTATTTGAAAGGGCAGACTTTGGGAACTTACGGGAATTTGTTGAAAAAGTCATCTGGACTGAAGACCTCAAGGACTTAATGCAGAGGAGGCTTCAAATCAACTATACCAAAAAAAGAAAAAAAGAAAAAAAAAAAACCACTAAAACCTCATCACAACCACCACCACCACCACGTGTAATTTGCATCCTTAGAAAGGGGGAGAAAAAACTTTTAGAGAAAGGTGTTGACTCAGCTGAATGAATAGCCACCTCAAAAAGTGTATAAGGTGTATGCAGCGAGACTTTGGGGAATAGAAAAAGGGCTGATAGTAAAGAAAGCTATATTGGCGAGGTTAGAAAATGCAGTAATAAA
This sequence comes from Terrapene triunguis, assembly GCF_002925995.2. Taxonomy (NCBI): domain Eukaryota; kingdom Metazoa; phylum Chordata; order Testudines; family Emydidae; genus Terrapene; species Terrapene triunguis. The sequence continues at coordinate 1,966,575 of NW_020698074.1, read as the reverse complement.
GTGAGAATAGCTAAAAATCAAGCTGAATTAGGTCTTGCTAAGGAAATTAAAATAAAGAGGTTTTTAAGTTATATAAATAAAAACAGACTGGGTCAATATGCAGTATGGATGGGAAGGAGATTAAAGATAATCTAGGTCCGGCCGAAAAGCTAAACGAATACCTTGTTTCAGTTTTCAGTAAGGATGATATGGAACATGTGCATGTACAGATGATGGAAATGAATCTCTAGATATGAAAATTATCACATCTGAGGTGGAAGATAAACTTAAAGATCTGAACATGCTCAAATCAGGGGGGCTGGATAAATTCACATGCCAGTTCTTTCAATATTCTGGGTTGGAGATTGCTAGTCCAGTAGCAAGGATTTTTAATAAATCTATCTACTCAGGCGTAGTATCATATGACTGGAGAATAGCTAATGTCATACCTCTATTTAAGAAGGGGGAAAAATGATCTGGGCAATTATAGCCCTGTTAGTCTGATCTCAGTAGTATGCAAGGATTTGGAGCAAATCATGACTGAAAGAATAAATTAAATTCACAGAGGTAAATGATAAAAGGGGGTGTCATACATCATTGGATTACCAAAGGAAGATCATGCCAAACTAACCTGATTTCCTTCTTTGAGAAAATAATTGATTTTTTAGATAAGCACAGTAGATCTAATGTATTTGGACTTTAGTAAAGCATTTGACACAGTACCACAAGGGAAATCAGTTAAATTAGGGAAGATGTGGATCAGGACAAGCATTTTAAGATAGATAAGGAACTGTCTCAAGGGGAGAAAGCAATGGATTGTGCTAAAAGATGAATTATTGGACTGGAAAGATGTTTCTAGTAGAGTTCCTCAAGGATTGGTCTTGGAGCCAATCTTATTCAATATTTTTATTAAGGACCTTGGCACAAAATGTAGGAGTGCGCTAATGAAATTTGCTGATGATACAAAGTTGGGAGGCATTGTCAATACAAAGGAGGACTGGGATATTTTACAGAAAGATCTGGATGACCTTGAAGACTGGGGTGACAGACATGGGATGAAATTCAATAGTACAAAGTGCAAGGTCATGCACTGAGTGGTCTAATAAAAATTTCTGCTAGAAGCTGTGGGGGCTCAACAGTTGGAAGCGACAGAGGAGAAGCAAGATCTGGGTGTGTGGGTCAATTACAGGATGACCATAAGCCACCAATGCAATGTGGCTGTGAAAAAAGCAAATGTGAGCCTCAGATAGATTAGGCGAGGCATTTCCAGGAGAGAGAGAGAGAGAAGAATTAATGCCATTGTACAAGGAACTGATAAGATCTCATTTGGAATACTGTGTACAATTCTGGTCACCCATGTTCAAGAAAGATTAATTTAAATTGGAACAGGTGTAGAGAAGAGATATTAGGATGACCAGGGGAATGGAGGGACTATCTTAGGAGACAAGACTGGGAGAATGTGACTGGTTTTGTCTCGCAGAAAAGGATGAGAGGGGATATGATTGCTCTCTGTAAATACATAAGGGGGTAAAATACTAGGGAGAGTGAAGAGCTATTAATGCTAAAGGACAATGTTGGTACAAGAACAAATAGATATAAACTGGTCATGAATAACTTCAGGCTGAAAATTAGAAGCAGCTTCCTAACCATCAGTGCAGTTAAATTCTGGAATAGCCTCCCAGTAGGAGTTGTGAGGGCAAACAACTTAATTAGTTTTGAGAGAGAGAATTGGACAAATGTATAAGTGCAATGGGGTTGCTTGTGATGGTGAGGGGCAGGGCTCAACAGCCCTGGGGCTCACTTCCGGTTTTTGTGTTATGTTCCTAGAGCTCATGCTTCAGTGTTTCAGTCAGTCACCTGCAAGGGTCAGGAAGGGATTTCCCCCCCTCCATTGTATGCGGGAGGGTTTTTATCATCTCCTTCCTCTAAAGTGTCAGGGATGGCCATGTCTGGAGATGGGATATTGAGCAGGGTGGGTCAGGGCTCTGAGGTGGCATCAAGTATTCTCTCTCTCAGGTGCTTGGCTGGCTAGTTCTTGCTCACCTGCTCAGGGTTTAACTGATTGCCATATGTGGGGTTGGAATGGAATTTTCCCATAGGTCAGATTGGCAGTGACCCTGGGTGGAGGGAGATTCACTTTCCCCTGCAGCGCCTGGGTGCGTGTCACTTGTCAGGGTTATCTGGGTATATCTTATTTAATCATTTCCATGCCATTGCATGGGCCCCAAGCACAAGTTCACCTTGGTCCCTCCTATTCTCTGCCTATGGAACATAACAGCATAGTCTCCTGGGGTGAGGGAGGGGTCTCATTTTCATTGTTGGGTTTTGTGTATTGGTGCTGGGTGGTGTTGATGGCCTATGATATAGAGGAGGTCAGACTAGTTGATTTAGTGGTCCCTTCTATGACTAACATTGCTCAAAGACCGGCTGGATCAAGACATACATGTAGTACACTATTCCCTTCCCTCACACTCTTGCTCCAAGTCTCATTGGCTCTAGAAATTTCATACTGAAAATACGATGGCACAACTTGCGTTGGCGTGTCTGTGTCACAAAACGCATGGCAAACTGGTTAACCTGACACAAAGGCACACCGTGAACTTCTTGACCTTCAGAGATCTTACTGCTTCTTTCCACATAAAAAGTTAAAAGCTAATTTAAAGAAAGGAAAGCATGCAAAAGTCATGAGGTTTGCTGCCTGCTTCTGAATCTTATTGGTTGGGAGTAGGAATTGAGTGAGAGTTCCTGCCCGGGGCTGAATTATAAGGCAGTGAAGCAAAGTAAATGAACTGTAGTATTTGAACCCCTCTCAGTGCAGCATCTCAAAATAATTTGGTGTAGCTTCACTAGTAGAGCCATGCTATTTTACACCAGCTGACGATCTGGCCCTAATACTTTGGAGCTGGTTCTGATCTCACATTGCTTGTATAGCTGTCCAACTTCATTTACACCAGTAAAATTGTGTGTGCAAGAATCTGTCTAGAGAAAAATTGCAACAAATTGATCTACAAAAATCTTAAATCTAATGGACCTGATTTCACCTCACTTTTTTTTTTTCTGTGCAACTCCATTGAAGTCAATGGATCAATTCTTGATTGATCATTAAATCATTCCTGATTTATGCTGATGTACATGAGGTCAGAATCGGGACCACTGACTATAATACAACAATGTTTAACTTTAGAGTTTGGGTGTTTTATAATGTTTCACAGATTCTCCAAGACACAGTGCAGAAAATGCCACTTTTTAAAAAAAAATGCGGCCTGTGTAATATTTCAAGAACAAAAGTCAACAATTGTATGAATGGCGGTACACGTGTGAACTAACAGCCATGGGAGCATCGCTGGCATTCAGGCAGTGCATGGAGATTATAACTGTCAAGGAAAAATACCTCTCGTGCTACATAATGCATCAAAGATTTGCATACTTTTGCTTATTTCACTCTAGGATGACAATGAGATTTTTTTCCAAAGTAGGCACAGGCATTAGAGTTAAGAGTTAATGGTTGATCTGTAAATGAACCCTATAAATTACTACAATAGTTAGCCCTTTATAATGAAATCTAGCCAATGGTATATTCAGAATGCATGAAGTTGAGTAGCCAGACATACAAAAACTGGCATTATTTCCTACAAGTGGCTTGTATACTTTCCACATCAAATTCAGTACCAGATAGACTATGATTTATGTCAGCCAGACTTTAAATTAATTGATCCAAAATATACAGCTGCCTGACTCCCTTTCACAAGAAATCCATGCTACTAAAAGTTTGTGCAGAGACGGGGTTATGTTTAATAGTAATGGAAATGACCTGCTGCCAGAGGCCGGAGAGCCTGCTTCAGCAAAACAGGGAGAGGAAGCCCAGGCAAGTGGAGCAGGCAGGCTCAGTGAAACCCTAGGACATCAGGTGGCGTCCCGGATGAGGGAGAGGGGGTGAGGGGTCCAAACCGTCACACTATAGACAATGGCCTTGATTCCCCAATTACTTGTGTAGTCATTTATACCTGCACAAAGTGGGTATAAAATGCTAACACTGGTGTAAGTGAGGGGAGAATTCTGCTATAAGTCGTGTTTTACATCCATATTCCACAGGTATAAATGACTAGGCAAAGTACAAGGCAGCCACAAATCTAACCCAATCTGCCTATTAAGGTATGGTCCATAATATGAAAAATGGAAAGCCCTGAGTTAAGCTTACGATGGGCTGACTGCACCTAACTTAATAACCCATTGCGTTCAGCCACCCTTCAAAATAGCATGACTCACCATAGCCACATCTATTGCATGTTTGCACTGATGGAATTCCAGAAGGGGTCATAGCTAGATCAACATTTCACACCATTTGCCAAATAATTAAAATTAGCGATATGCTGTCATCTGGAAGGGGGGAGATTTAGAGCCTATTATTAGGGAGAATAAATTACATTTGACATTGGAAATATTAATTGATGTGCCCGGGAGTCCTGGGACATGTAACCAAAGGGAATGTTTAAATGTATGAGTTTACAAAACTTTTAAGCTAAATCAAATGCAGAAATTAGCTCTAAGGGATACTGGGCCAAATTCTTCTCTGTTACATTCATGCAATTCCTTTGAAGTCAGAGTGGTTACAGTCATGTAGCAGAAGTATTTGGCCCATTGTGTGGATTTATGACATTCCATGCAGCATCTGGGGTCCACAAACATGAAACAAAGGATTTTTGTCAGACTGCTATAACTTTGCATGAATATACTGCATGTTATTTCAAATAAAACTGTACTCATTTTACACAACCTAGTAGTCTCAAAGTTCAAAGAATTTTTAAATACATTTCACCATAATTTATTTATGCAGAAAAGAGTTCCATATCTTCTGAACTTTCAGATTGCAGGGTTGAGCAAAATGCAAAGCATTTCCTCCTAAATGTTTCAAAACACCGTGTGCGAGACAGAGTAACGGGGTGGGGGGTGGGGAAGCTGCTACAGAATGTTACGATACTTAGGCATCAGGAATTTTGCAGTTGAATTACACATAGCTGCTAATGAAAAGCCAGGAACAGGCTATAAAGATCACAGCAATATTTTGTCTTCTCTCAAAGCACTTAACAAAGGATAAGTATTATATTTGCCATTTTACATGTGGGAAAATGGAGGCAGAGAGGTAAGTGACTTGTAAGATGTCACACAGTGAGTATTAGTAACAGATTGAGGAATACAATGCAGGTCTCTGACTCCCAGTCCTGTGATAGTTTGCTATGAATAGAGTCCTACCAAATTCACAGCCATGAAAAACGCATCACGGACCATGAAATCTGGTTTGCCCGCCATGAAATCTGGTCTTTTGTGTGCTTTTTACCCTTTACTATACAGATTTCATGGGGGAGACCAGCGTTTCTCAAATCGGGGGTCCTTATCCAAAAGGGAGATCGCAGCGTCCCACCAGTAGTAGCACAGAAGTAAGGGTGGCAATACTAGATCATGCCACCCTTACTTCTGCACTGCTACCTTCAGAGCTGGGCGGGCGGAGATTCACAGCTGCTGACTGAGGGCCCAGCTCTACAAGCAGCAGCACAGAAGTAAGGGTGGCAATACCATACCATGCCATCCTTACTTCTCCGCTGGTGCTGGTGACGGCACTGCCTTTAGAGCGGGGCTCCCAGCTTGCAGCTGCCCCTCTCTAGCTGCCCAGCGTCACCACCAGAAGCAGCTGCGCAGAAATAGGGGTAGCAGTACTGCAACCCCTCCTACAATAACCTTGCAACCCCCTTGTAGGGTCAGGACCCCTACAATCACAACACTGAAATTTCAGATTTAAATAGCTGAAATCATGAAATTTATGATTTTTAAAATCCTATTACCATGAAATTGACCAAAATGGACCATGAATTTGGTAGGGCCCCAGCTATGAAAAACAGGGAATGCCAGTTTAAAAAGAGAGAGAAAGAGAACACACAGGCCAGATCCTTAGTTGGCATAAATCAGTGTAGCTCATTGCCTTTAATAGAGCTGCATCAGTTTAACCCAATTGCAAATATAGCCCTCTCTTCATACAGACTATATTGAATTTAGTGGAGCTATGCTAATTTATGCCAGCTAAGGATCTGACACACAGAATGTGTTACTATACAGGAGATGAGGAAGGAGAGGAGGTTGAGAGAGAATGAATACAAATACATCGTGGTCTGGACAGCTATGAGGATTTTATTGGGATCAATTTGGGATGGCCACATTACTCATGAATTAGCCTGGTCATTGCAAATGAGTGACAATGAATCTTTAGCATTCAGCACAATTGCATATTGTGTTTATGCCTCTCATTTATATCTTGCCTTTTTTAGTCATGCAGTGTGCTTTCCCCTTTGAAGTGTTAGTTACTATGGAAACAAGGATGGCATCAGCAAAGGCACAGCCTAGCGACATCTGAAAGGGCAGAATAAAGTAAGACTTACTTGGTTTTTAAATGTTTGACATGTATCCCAAAGTTAGTGAAAGGCCAGTGTAATTTACTGGGACGCATCCCACACAAATACAGGTGGTGTTTCCACCAGGAGGGAACAGATTTCAAATCTGCTGTGGGACATTTGCTGATTCATTGCATCCCCACCTCAGCAATCACTGTGCTTGCCATGACCACCTCCTCTCATGTAGCTGCCAAGTTAGGATGGAGGAGAGGTACCAGGTGCTTTCCATTGGCGCAACTTGTTCCCCAGCAGACTTCCCGCTCCCATGGGAGTCACCCTTGTCCTGCAGTGTGGCGGTAAGGGAGAGAGAAAAAAGGGATCAAATCAGGCACATCAAATTTTTGGTCATCTCTGCTTTTCCACTCAACCAGCATTTGCTCCCTATATGTCACCCTATATGGGTGCACTACAGACACGGGCCAAGATAATGAAGAGACCTGTGATTTTAAGGGATTCAGTGTTTGTGTGCCCAATTTGAGACACCTTAAAGGAGTCTCACGCTCAAAATGCTGAACACCCACCCTCCGAAAACCAAGCATTTGTTTCAAGTGGGGCACTGAAAAATACAGGCACTGAAAATCCCTAACACAGAGCATAGGAATCAGGTAGTATCCCATTAAATGGTGAGTCCTCTAGTGGCAGTCAGTCCAGAAGCCACCAGAACCCAGCCAGAGCAGCAGTGCATTTATGTAGCCAGGCCTTGTATGTTAAATATGTTTAAGAAACACAATTATTTGGACACCATGGTGACCATGTGGTTCTTCCACATTATGTATTGTTTAAGAGAGCAAAAGACAACACCTAGTCACCTTAGAAAATCATGGCCATTCTAGGAATGCCATTCTATTTGGTCAGCTAAAATGTGGCACGTGGAAACCAACCATAAAGAGGCCTATTATAAACTTATGTGGGCAACAGACTCTGAACCTGTATGGTAGTACTGCAGCCCTGAATACACACTTGGTTGAATGTCAAGGACTGGAACGTAGTGCAAGCATTGCAGCATTCCTATCTCTGTGTTCTTCCATTATATTGCTATCACAAGAAGCGCCATGGAAGCCATGTGGCTATCAAATTACTGCTCTCTTACAGAAAAAACACAGGTTATAGCATTTGTTCAGTGCTATCTGACTCTGTTTCAAATAGCTCTGTAGCCCATACCCTTTTGTTTCCAGTATAACGAAAGATGCAAAAGTAAGGGATGGCTATTAAGTTCTGTCAAAAAATTGTTTTGTTCCCTCTAGCATTTTTTTTAAATACAGTTCATCAAGGTCAGGCCCTGAAACACTGCATTGTGCCAGGAAAGCCCTTCTGAAAAGAAATCCTTTTGTACTGCCTTTCAGCACTGTCTGTTCAAGGGCGATGGGTTTTTAAGGTCCATTTATTATTTTCCAGCTTGTTTGCTGCATTCATAAATGGTCTTTCTTATTCCTACTACCTCAGAGCCCAGAGCTCCTTCTGGCTTGTAAAGCAGCCCCTATACCTCGCTTTGATAGTCTTCTCATCATTGGAGCACCCCTCTCTGGGACTCAGACTATATGAATTAGAGCATTACAATACTGCATCTTATTTGCCAGATGATAGTTTACTGCTAGGAGGGGTCACAATCCTGCATTCCTTGTGTAACTGAACCCCTTCTGATTTCAATGGCAGTCTGGGCTGGACAAGATATACAGAATTGGGCCCAAAGTGATAGGCTGAGATAAAATCTGAAGCCACTAAGAGAACAGAATTAGACAGAATCCTTTGTGATTTTGATATCGCAGTGAAATCCCTCACTAGACTTGGAAAATTTCTCACTTATTGTTTATATTCTGTATTCAATTGTTCAAAAATAGAAATCATTTCTTGAGGATAGTGATCATTGTACGAGCAGGCAGAGGCCTTGCCAGTAAATCTCCACAAATCTATACTGTGCAGATATGACAGGGATGGATGCCCTATAATGAATACCTTGTGCAGAAATTAGACTGTGGCACACTGAGAACATTGAGGAATCAACGTTTGAGAAATGGGCTAAACTCCTTACTTCACATTATGACCTAATTATATTGTTCTATAGGCAGTGTATTTTATGGCCCTCCATCACTGCTCCTTGTGGATTTATTACCACAGATTCATTATTTGTTGAGACACATGCTTTCCTCAGTGAATAACCACAGCAACAATACTTAGTATTAGCAAGTAGCTCTAGCATGGAGAAACAAATCCATCTTGCTGAAAGGAGAATGTGGGTATCAATATTCAGAAGACTTGAACCTGTGAATCAGAGCCCGCTCAACACCCCCCCACCAAGTCAATTTGGACTGGGACCATAGTTGTCAGAGGATCAACTTTTAGTGGTGATAACTTATTTGGAAGTTGGATAAGAGTGATCTTGATTTAAGTGTTTGAAAAAGATCTAACAATTTTGCTTAGGTTTGAGATCACCATAACTGGGGCATTTTCATCCACTGTGAAATAAAATCAACATACATTTACATATTTCATGCAATCAGCTGAAGTGGAGGCATATGTGGAAAGGAGAAGTATTGTGGCCAGAATATATAACTCCAGCATTATTATGAGACAGTTTGAGGATTTGAAATTTGCTTCACAGAGCATTTCCTAAACAGATAGATTTATTTCATATAAGGAAAACCCAGGTTTTTGCATAAAGTGGGATACTTTGTTCAACAGGTGGTAATCTTCCCTTTGAGTCATTACTAAACCATTGTTCTAGCATAGCGCTGTCAATGTGATGCTACAGATACAATTTTTTGGAGGACACACAAAAGCAAGATCCAAACTCATGGCCTCGCTGACAAGCATAGGGAAGTTAACCCTGGTATCCTTTTATCCTAGTCAAACTTCATTAGACTAAATACTTTTTACTTACATACATTTCCCCCTGAAGTTGTATTTGGTTGACGTCTTCTTCACAGTTTGTCCTAAACCTGAGGGCAAACCTAAACCTGATACTGATCTCACAATGGGGTAAACTCTGTTGACTCCAGGCAGAATTAACTTAGGCTCTGAACCTGCAACCCCCTCAGGAAGGGATGAGGGTTGTGTGGGTGTGGGGTGCCTGGCCAATGGTAACACATGCTGATAAGGAACCAGATAAGCAGTACTGAAAGGCAGAGAGCTAAATCTAAACTGGGTAGGAGGTGGTTTGCCTTGTCCATGGCATCATAAATCTTTCCAGGTTGAGGGAATACTTTCTAACACTGCATGACTGACTTCAAAATTTTCTGGTTTGGTATGCCCTCTCTATAGCTATTTCCATAAATTATTTATGGTGGTGACCATTATCCTTCTAAATTCATGTACTGATTGTGCACACCACACTGGCCCTCAAAATGCAATGGGCAGCCCCAGTAGATTTTGAAGGACAGTCCCCCTCATAGTACCAGAACTATAACAACCTTGCTTCAATAGGAAACAATGGGCACTTGCTTTCATATTTTAAGTAGCTCTCTTTTCAGAAATTCTAAGCCACCGTTGTATATTTCAGCTCCAAAGGCCCCCTTGTGAAATAATCACATACAAAATAGTTGACTCAAAATAGATCTTTTTTTAGGATTTTATCAATGAAGGTAATAGTGAGGAGGAACAGGAGGTGGTGGAGGTTAAGGAGGCAGGGCAACAAAACTTTAGTGGCTGAAGGGAGAAAACAGGCTGATCCCTACAACCCCAGGGAGGCAGAAAGTGAGGCGATTACAATGGGAAATATGACTGAGTGTAACACACCTAAATACTTAGAACATAAGGTTTTTGTGGGAATCAAAGGGAATTCCCCCCACTCCCTGGGTACTTCAGCATTGCATAATGAAATAGCTACATTATGGCGTTTTTCACCTTCCTCTCAGGTATCAAGGACAGGATGTCAAAATAGATGGACCAATGGGCTAATATGGTCTTTCAGAGGTACGAACGGGGAACTGAATCCACATTTTTGCACTTGGAAGCCATCTCCAGTTAAGCGTAAAAATGGCAATTGATGTGCTCCCTTTATGTATTCAGTCAGAGCTGCTGGCTTTAGTGATGAAAATAAATGTTTACTGCTTTTTACTCTGTTTAGCCTTGCAGTGCCTGTACAGATAAGGGTGAGTTACATTGTGCAATCTCAATGAAGGAAATATCACTGAGGTGTCACTGAGGACATAACTAGGGGTCACTAGGGGTGACACTGAGGTGTCACTGGGGTTGCATAGGTATAATTTGGTCTCTAGACGCTTTACTACTGCCGATGATGAATGAGGTGGAAAGAACCCAGTTCAACCCCAAGAATCGGAAGTGAGTTTGCCAGACTCAAAGTCAGAGAAAATATCTTTTTACTTGCAAACTGAACACATTTGATAATTAAATCGTGGCATGCAAATATACACAGAACCCAACAATGCCATTTTTTTTTTTTTTTTACTAAGTTACTTTTCAGAAGGAGAACCACACTTTAAAGAGGAGTAAGATCAGCTGAAAAAAAGAAATAAAATTGAAGCCATAAGAGGGTATAAGTGTTGCTGCTTGTTACGAAATATATGTTCATTCACTTAAGAGAAATCTCATCCTAATTAAATTGCTATTTAAATAACCGATGAAGGCTTCTCTTGTGAACCAGTGGTGAACATTTTAGATTTAAGTGACATTTTTATAAAGACTAGAGATGTAGTACGCATCAAGATTAATATAGTATTAATGGGACTGATTCTCTTCTCACTTGCACTGGTCTTACACCAGTGAAACTCCAAAAGCCTTGAAAAAAAAAATGCAGTGGTCAGATGGAGGCTGACCCTGAGAATGAAGGAGGCTGAATATAGTTTCCCCTTAAGAACTAGGTGATAAGAGCTGTGAAGACTTCCCTGAAATGTTAAAGTCACTATTCCAAAAATAAATTTCCTAGAAGAAAAGATACCAATTTATTTAAAAAGGCAAGCAGAGGCAAATAGCATGTCTGATTTCCTGGTTAGTATTACGAAGCTGTTCATGATCTGTCATTTTGCTAACTGTCTAAGAAAAGCCCTAAGGATTTTTTTTTTAAATCAACTGAAGACGTAGTTAATTAAGGAGATCTAACTGCCTTATTTTGAGGTGCAGACATGACATATAGCACCTACAAAAATTCCACAGCCATCTAAATCTTCCCCAATTGTTGAGCCTGATTCAGTACATATCTGGCTTCTTTTTCTGAAATGGAGAGCCATGTGCCCTTACATATCAAGGGCCAATCCCATCATTTGAAACTCAGAGATGAATTGGTGTGTCTGTGTGGAACCTCTCTTAAGTCAATGGGGCTCCATGTGGACAAACAGGTCCACACGTTTGTAAACTGCAGCAGACCCAAAGTCAGCATAGTGGCAGCCAAATAAGGATTAGCAGACTCTTTTACATAACAGACCTGAACCTTCAAACAAAACTAAGCTCAAACATTTTTAAGTGAAAAATCTCCTGCAAACTTAATGTTTTCCTTCTTTTGTTCTTTCAATCACATATGATTTCATTTTTACCCATCTCTTCATGTATTGGTTTTGACCAGAAGCAGGAACAGCTGACATGTCATAAGATAACCCATGTTTGAAGAATTAGCAGTTTGCTTGGAAGAATAAAAACTTCCAAGAAGCTATTCCCATAATTTTCTCAGCCCAGTTTTACAAAAAGAGTTTTGTGAAGGTTCACATAAGCCTCCCAACTCTCAAGTGTTTATCTTAACTGGGTCTTTGAAACACAAGGAATCAAATTAAGCCGATGGAGTTAATACAGCATCAGGAAAAAGCAGTTTTAATAATTCAAGTACACTATCTCTATGATTTGTTGTCAGGGCACCCACATATAGACTTGAGTACACAGCCTTTATACAGCTGTCTAAAATGACACATTGTGCCCAACTGTCCTGTAACTCATACTGATATAAATTATGAATAATTCACCGAAGCCAATGGAGTTATGCTGCTTTTAACCAGTGTAAGTGAGAGGAAATCAGGCCCTCTGAACCAGATCCTGCAGTTCTTAATGCCCTGTGTGGCTATTGTACTGGTGAGCTGTTGCAGAACGTCTTCAGTTTCAATGGATAAAAGATACTTGAGATTATTCTTTGAATTGCATAAATATTAAATGGTTTCCCAAATCTCCTATTTTAACACCCAATAATTAGTATTTTCTAATAGAGTGCAAAATTTCAGGTGAACTCTTTCTTTAGCCATCTGTCTCCTCTAAAAATAGTGCCAGGGCTGAGAAGGCTCAGAGAAACATGCTTAATCCCGATAACTTTCCAACATTATTGAAGAAAAAGATTTCCCATAAGGCCCACAATTCATTTAAAAATAAAACTTAAAGCCATGCTATATCTTAGAGAATCCTGCATTCTTTACAACGGGGGAGGGGGGGGGGAAGAGGGATATCCTTAGATAATATTTTCACTAGTAATTTCCTTTTTTATGATCAGTGGAGATAATTTAATGCTTCCCAATTACACCCAGTAGCTCCGAACCTAATCTTGCACACTCCACTAATGGAGTTACACTTGAAAATTATCAGTGGAGCTGTACCTTTATAACCAGTGAGAAAGCCAAATCGAACCCAGGGGCTGCATATTCCTCATAACACACTAATAAAAACCAAATGTCATCCCTGCAAGGAATCAAACCTGCAAAAAAAGGCTCAGTTTCTAAAAAACGTAGGATACAAACCCCAAGATTAGATCTGGTAATTTTTTTCCAATCCAAATGGTTTATTGTCTCAAAAATAATTCATGAAAAATTGATAACAGTTGAAGTTTTTTGATTTGTGTGAAAAGGGTCATGTCTTTTTGATTGTTTTAAGTAGTGCTATTGAAGTTTGTTATTTACTAAAAATGGCTTTTGATTAATGAAAAATTTCTAACTACTTCCATCAAAATATGAGTGAAATCTTTAGACAAGATGAAAAGTACATTTGGTAAAGAAAACTTGGAAATTTTAAATATTTTCCCACAAAATAGATTTTATTTTATTTTTAACACTAAAAGGAAATCAGTATTTACATTTTTAAATATGTCTGTGATCTGAAACTTGCAGTTGGTTAATAGGCCAGGGCAGGTACAAGACATAGGTTACCATCATACTTGTTCTCTCTGGAATCCTTGAAGGATACATCTAGATTTGGAGGCAGTGTACCTGTGAACTGGTTCCTCTATCTCCTGAAAATGCTGGCTGGTACGCATTCTTTGTGAATTAGGCAGCCTATGTAGTCCATCAGGGCACTGCCACCAAGTGTTTTTATTATTGTTTATGTTACAAGTACATTGCAACATTGCAGCAGTTATGTGGAGCCCCCTTCCTGCTCCCTGGCTCAGCCTTTTATACTGCTTGCTTTTCTTCTCAGAGCTACCCAGCTGGTAAGCTAATTACCTCACCAGCACATCAGGGTCCCAACTGGTGCAAGTCATCCCATCCCTTCTACCTTTCAAACCCAAACTATCTCAGTCCTTCCTACTCTAACTACATCCTATGCTCTGGGTATTTTAAGTGACCAGGGTGTTGGCTTCCACAGGGCTCCGTTTTCAGCTACTAACAGCACCATGTCACCAAGTATCCAAGACCTTGTATGTGCTTCAGCACAGTATTAATTTTCAGGATGCTAGAAATCTGATATGATTGTTGTGATGTCTAAATATCTACAGTAAAGAGAATTCCAAGGACAAATAGTAATAGAGAGTTGTATAAGTTTGACAAGGAGTGCCAAGTACTTCTGCTTAGTTGGGATTTGCTCTGTAAATATTAGTGACTGTTAATTATAATTCACAGTATTTATTGTTGGATATGCAGCTTTTGAGAGAGGATCCTAAATCCTCCACATGACCTAGATCAGGATGTTGGAAAAAGATGCATCATGGCATACAACTGGCAACAAAATGATTTTAAGTTTGTAACAGTGAGTTCTTTCCTAGGTGTTTGGCTGGTGGGTCTTGCCCAAATATTCAAGGTCTAACTGATCACCATATTTGGGGTCAGAAAGGAATTCCCCTTTCCCCCCCAGGTCAAATTGGCAGAGACCTGGCGGGGTGAGGAGGGGGTGGGTTTTTTAAATTTATTTATTTATTTTTGCCTTCCCATGCAGCAAGGGGCATGGGTCACTTTCTGGTTTAAAATGGTGGATTCTCTGTAACTTGAAGTCTTTAAACCATGATTTGAGGACTTCAGTAACTCAGCCAGAGGTTATGGATCTATTACAGGAGTGGGTGGGTAAGGCTCTGTGGCCTGCAATGTGCAGGAAGTCAGACTAAATAATCATGACAGGCCCTTCTGGCCTTACATTCTATGAATCTAACAGAATATCACAGCTAGACTTGAAAAAGAAAATGTTTCTCTTGAAATTGGGTTTTGTAACGCTCTTCTTGGCCTGCCACAGAGAAAGCAATTCTTTGAGAACTTTGGCATCCTGGTTGAGGAAACTTCCATTTTCTTTTAAGTTCAAAAGCAGAGCAATACTCCAATACAGGGAATGGAAGTACAGCTAAAACCTTAAGCACTCCCTAGAAGCTTTAGCCCTGATCCAGAGAGATGCTGAGAGTCTACTAGTCTCACTGAAGTCAAACAGGCCTCTGTGGGAGTGGATAGGAATTGCAGGTGCTCAGCACC
>NW_020698074.1:1909297-1951552 GCF_002925995.2 Terrapene triunguis | reverse complement strand
ATGTTTCAACCAAAAATTGTGATCAGCTTTTGCAGGACCCTGTACATAGCCCCAGCAATGTTTATATGCAGATTTGAAAGGACAGGAATAAACAAGCAGAGATAGATTAAAGAGCCCCCATATTATTTCCCTTTGTACATACTTAAAAACTGTGGTCAAGTTATCCTCTTTAAGCCTCATTTTTAGGCAGGTTTTCCAGTCCACGAATCATTCTTGCAGCTCTTTTCCGAACTCTCTCCAATCCTGCAGGAAATGTACTGAAGTGCAGAACTGGATATAGTATCCAGCAATGGTCTCACCAATGCCATCAACAATGCCTTATTAGCTGATTCGAGTCAAAATCTTGTCCATGGCAAAAAAATGCAGTGGGGACAGAAGTAAATGAACTTTTCAAGTTGTAAAATATTTAATGTTGTTTAGCTAGTAGATTGTAACTTAGAAATGTCCAGGCTGGCTCTCTGAATTTTATGACATTTTATATTTTAGCTACATTTAAATTCTGCTGGACTTATTTTAGGATTCTCTCTCCATTTTCTGTAATTTTGAGTTTTGATTAAACAACCTGAATTGCAATTATAAATTCTGTCATGTTCAAAAGCTGTTGAAGTCTCCTGAGGGAAAGAGACTGACTTCTGACCTTAAGGAAAGTGGAAGCAGCATTGCAGAAATAGCTTGAGCAGCTGCTCAAGGCATGGGAAATGAGAGACCCTTGCGTAAGACTGTGCTGTGAGGATGCTGGCTGCTGAGAGGGCAAGCACAGAGAGAGACCAAAAAATGTGGGTATGGTTACAAGTCCAGAAATATAACTTTAGAGTAAAAATAACCTCACTACACATGAATGAAGGGTGTGCATGTGATGAAACTTGGAGGAAGAGGAGAGCAGGATGAAGGGGTCAAGAAATGGAGGCAGAGGGCCTTCCCCATTTCCCTGTTTTGCAGATTTGTCTCCCTATTATACCATTATAATATACATATATTGCACAAGGGCACGTACTTCTTGATAAACTGCAGTTTAAGTGTTAGTTTTAGGTAAATTGGCAACGTTTCATGGAAAAGAAAGGGAAGGGCATTTCCTCTTCCTTTTGTTGCAGAAGAAATTAAAGCATACATTCTGCAGGCAGAAGTCTGTGTTCATATCTTCTATGGTCATAATTAAAAGGGAATCCCCACAAAATGTCATGATATTTTCAAAAGGACAAATGGCAGTTAAGCACTTAAATTCCTAACGGTCATTTGGCTCTAGAAAATCTCCCCTGTCATCTTTTGTGTGATCACAAGAATCCCACCTGTAAATATGTACCTCTGACATTCATACATCAAAACTACCCAGAATAACTCCCCTAGTAGCTTCAAAACAGAGACAAATTTAGGAGTGCAAATATACATAAGCAGATTGTAGCCCCCAAATTATCATATATAGGCACTGAATGCAAATACCACCAGATCATTTTTGTGAGAGAACAGTGTACACACAAATGTTGAGTATTACAATTGTGCCTGTGAAGAGAAAGGCTGGGATTCAACTCTTGAAAAGTTATTCTCATGAGAGAATGTGTATGTGCAGCCATTTCCTGTTGTGATCTATAAATCTGCAAATTATATGCAGTCCTGCTCAGGTAGGCAGATTTTCTTGATGTGCATTACTGAGATTTTCTTTAAGAGTTTCTGTAATGATGACAGCAACTGCTGCTTGATTAAAACTCTGGCATTTTATTAGGTGTGCTAGTTTAGATTTAAAAAAAAAAAAGAAAGAGAGAGAGAAAGGAGGGAGGAAGGTTGGTGTCAGTCCAAGTCCCAGTAGACAAGTGCCCATCCAAAAAACAATAATAAAGAACCTCCCGGGCCAGACAGGCCAAATAATGAATGGACACTCTGGGTACTGCACTGCAATTAGAAATCCGTGGCTGTCCCATGCCAGCTGACTCGGGCTCACAGGGCTCAGGCAAAGGGGCTGTTTAATTGCAGTGTAGACATTCGGGCTTGGTCTGCAACCTGAGCTCTGGGATTCTCCTACCTTGCAGGGTCCTAGAGCCTGGGTTTCAGCCCCAGCCTGAACATCTACAATCTGGTCCATTTTATGAGCACCACATTCACTTTAAAATTAAAAATTTGAAGCCCAGAGTTGAACGATTTGGACCCTGAAATAAAACGTTGATGGATATTGAATATTAAAACAATTTCAAAGACGCCAGTATGAAAAAACAAACAGACCAGTGCTCTCTTCTTCATAAATGCTTTATGACCTTGAAGGTCTTATTGACTTCCTGAATACGGTATATTAAAAAGGGGGACAATGTATTTTTTAAAAAAGTGTGAAGGCCACATTTAAGTAATTTCTCATCCAAGAATTCTTCCAGAATTTATTTTGGATATTTTAACCCTTGAGCTTACTATATATAATCAAGCTACAAGCCTCAGTTTTCTCATCACCCATGAATTTTAAAATTAAGATAAATCCAATTATTCTTCACATAACAGTAAAGGACTTGAGAGAATATCACTCATTCCATTTAGCTGTTTAGCTCATCTTAATATCTTTTTTCCTCTTGACTGCTCCCTGTTTTATACAACAAATTTCATGGTTGAAATCCCAGTCTAAATCATTCCAAAACTGTCTACTGTTCTTGATTTAGGTGACTGTCCTCTCAAGCTTGTTTGTGGTGATAGTCCCATCCCCGGCCTTATTACCCAGTGAAAATAAACATCTTTTAATTTATGTCCAGGTATGTCGGAGCTGGGTATTTATTAAGTATTATTATTATTAGTGTCTAGTGTTTTTTAATGTATTTTAAAATTGCAGAACATTTGGGGACTGATTCTATGAATCTGACCCTAACTGCTCAGCTTAGAATATGCCCAGTGTGGGGAAGTTTTCAGCTGGAATAAAGCAGCGTAGCAAGCTCCTATGTCTGCTGTTCCCTCCCCCCATATACTGGCATGGGGGGAGGGGGAGAAGTGCACCTGAGTATTCCAATCCACAACTGGCAGAAGATCAGAGAGAGAGAGTGCAAGTTAGAGCCACCTCACAGCTGTTCTAACTTATGCCACCGGGCTGGCTCTGATGCAGATGTACCCTGAGAGCAGAAAGGTGTTCTCCTTGTTCCGTGATGGCCCCCTGTACTGAGCATATTTCAGTGTAGGAGAGAGTTTGGGCCTTCATGCCTAAACCATCCCTGACAGCACATACACACATAAATTGGAACTTGCTTATAAGGAAACACTGCTGCAGTAAGAGTGGAGCGTAGTTTTCCCGCTGCACGTTCCTTCAGAGCTGTGTTCCTTTTATGGTAACTGTGGATAGAATGAAATGGAGGGGGCAGGTGGGAGACTAACGAAGTGAAGGATGAAAAAGAGAGAAGCCTCCCTGTTGCTGCTGCTATAGCTCCCTGGGTCAGGAACACAAAATGGAGCCGGTAATGGGCAAAGTAAGGAGCAAAGGAGGCAGCCTGGCAGATATCCCACCTGCAAGAGCTGCAGGAAGCAAAGGACAGAGAACAGAAATACCTTCAAAAGAGCAGGGTCTGTTCAGAGTGAAACTCTGCTTATCACAGAGGTGGGCAAACTACGGCCCGCCGGACCCTCCTGCCCAGCCCCTGAGCTCCTGGCCTAGGAGGCTAGACCCCAGCCCTCCCCTGCTGTTCCCCCTCCTCCGCAGCCTCAGCTCACTCTGCCACCTGCACAATGCTCTGGGCGGTGAGCTCCTCAGGCAGCGCAACTGCAGAGCCCGGACTGACCCAGTGCTCTGTGCTGCACGGCGTGTGGCTGGCTCCAGCCGGGCGCGCGGCTGCAGCACTGCCAGCTACCAGTGCTCCAGGCAGTGCGGTAAAGGGGCAGGGAGAGGAGGAAGGGGGGGTTGGCTAGAGGGCAGGGGAGTTCAGGGTGGTGGTCAGGGGGCGGAGGTGTGGATAGGGGTCGGGGTGGTCAGAGGGTGGGGAGCAGAGGTTGAATGGGGGCAGGGGTCTTGGGGGGGCAGTCAGGAAGGAGGGGGGGTTGGATGGGGCGGCGGGGGCAGTCAGGGGCAGGGGTTCCGGGAGTGGTCAGGGGACAGGGAGCAGGGGGGTGGATGGGGTAGGGGCCCCAGGGGGGCCGTCAGGGAACGGGGGGGTTGGATGGGCCATGAGTCTGGGGGGGCCATCAGGGGGCCAGAAGCAGGGGGGGGTGGATAGGAGGTGGGGGCCAGGCCACGCCCCCTCCCCTAACCAGCCCTCCATACAATTTCCAAAACCCGATGCGGCCCTGAGGCCAAAAAGTTTGCCCACCCCTGGCTTATCGTGTTAGAGAATCCTGTTTGCAGCTCCTGGCTTGAGCGGGCCGGATGTTCCCGGCAGGCTGGAGAGAGAGAGTAGTCTGTCCCTTCAGACAGAGAACCATCAGTGAGCCACACTCTCTGGCCATACCTCAGAAGATTGAAGATACTTCCTTCTTCCCTGTTCTTTACTCAAAGACTGACTTTCAAAATTTCATCCATGGAAATTGAAATTTTTAGAAATGTCACCAAAATAAAGGAGCTTGAATTTTTAAATAAGCATCCAAGTTTTTAAAACATACTTTTCTGAGATGCAAACTAGGCTCCAGTCCCACAATTGCCTCTTAATTTGAATAGACAACTGAGATTCAAAAATGTGTTACAGAGTAGCAGCCGTGTTAGTCTGTATCCGCAAAAAGAACAGGAGTACTTGTGGCACCTTAGAGACTAACACATTTCTTTGAGCATAAGCTTTCACTTCAAAAGTTTTTTTTCTCTTACTTAATTGGCCTCTCAGAGTTGGTAAGACAACTCCCCCCTTTTCATGCTCTCTGTATGTGTATATATATCTCCTCAATATATGTTCCATTCTGTGCATCCGAAGAAGTGGGCTGTAGCCCACGAAAGCTTATGCTCAAATAAATTTGTTAGTCTCTAAGGTGCCACAATACTCCTGTTCAAAAATGCGTTAATGACTTCTTAAGCCACCCCAAGTGACATGTCCTTGTGAACAGACATTTCTTAAGTAGCTGGAACATGCCACTTCCTGACCCAAAGCTTTATTTCTGCCCATAATGCTGCCACAAATTACATCTCCTACCTTCCAATTTGTGAATACTCCTTGGATGAAGAACTGGCCTTTGACTGGCAGTAAATGACAAAATACCTCTTGGGTCCTCCCAAATAGCACATCTACACGACTGTTAAATGGTAACGAAGAGCCTATCACATGTGACTCCCCGACCTAAAGATTAATTTCTGTACAAAGAACTGCCTAATATTATCTTTCCTTGTGCAAATAGTTCTTATGTGGACAACTGGGGTTTCAACATACACTGATGACAAAATGCCTTTTGGGTCACCCCAAGTGACATTCTCCTGTATCCATTATGCTGTTGTGAAGAGACAAAGCTTCATTTCCTGGGAAAACCCTGACATGTTACGCCTGCTCACTGCCGCTTTGCATTTTCTGGGTAAGCAGACACACAAGGAATGTGTAAAAAGCAATAAAATCAAGCAATTTGTTGCAAATCCAGCTGCAATGTTTTCACAGAAACACTTACATTAACAATTACAAATAAATAAGGAACTGAGAACCAGGAATAAAGGAACCAACTTCGGTCTCATTCCACCCAGTGCCTCCCCAAGCCAGGACTGTTGGTTGCACATAAGGGAAGAATCACTGTCTTTCATCACCCTCAATCCACCCCTTCACCTCATTATCAGATCTCTACTGTACAACAAGCACTCAGGAGAGTTGATCTCCATGGGAGGTGCTCAATGCTATGGGAGGCCCCCATATCCTGCCCTCCCCAATGCTGTGCAATTGCACTGATTCCACTGCAAACAGGGCCCTTTGTGCCCATGGGGGGAGAGGCAGGATTTGCTCCAATAAGTAGGTTTCACCACATGTGTCATATAGACAGAGAGAATGTGGAGGGTGACCCTCCAGAATCAGGAAATTGCCTCCAAAGAGGTAAGGGGATGAAGAGGACTCAAAACTCATTAGCATAGGCTCCCAATGAAATTTATTTCATTAAATGACAACATGGGTTTAACAGCTGCATGGTCTTTCTGTTGCAAGCACAGAGCCAAAAAAATCAATGTCTTTGGGCCACAGATCACTATGGTTAAAGAGCACCTCTAGCTGGGCGCCAACTCTTATGATCATGAATGAATCAGCTAGTTAAAAATGTGGAAATGTTTTGTTGGTTCGTTTGTTTTGAATTCCAGCAGTTCCAGCAATTTCACTGCTCCCCCAGTAACACTTTCAAATTTATGTAACTTTATAAAAAGATTCTGATGGAAGATTGGAAACAACTCTGACCAAAAAGTTATTTAAAGTGATATTAAAAAGTTGGAAAGGAACAACTTAATATTTCTAACCTTTTCCAAAAGCGTATGGTGTAAAGGACTCTCTCTCTCTCTGAGTCATTGTGTGGGTGATTGACAGTACGCTGTTGAGTAGAGGGAGAACAGCGGGGGTAGAGGAAAATTACGTATACCCATTGACTGAGTAATTTAATCTAGAGAAATCACTACATTACTCTCTTTCTCAGCAGTACTACTACTCCTCTGAATCATCAAATTCATTCTACTACTGTCTTGAGAGTAAATTTGGAGGGATTCCTGTAGGTCTGCTTCAGACATTACTATGATTCCTCACTTTTGTCCGAAAAGGTTATTTGGCAGAATTTTGCATAAAGGTGAAGCTCCCTTGTTATTTTTAACCATTCATCTCAGAACAATTGCTAAGCTGGGCAATCAAAGGATGGCAATAACCACTTCCTCATCAATGTAAATGAGGGCTGGCTTGAAAGAGGAACAGCTGATCTAAATCAGAATAATTTTCTCAGTCTGTTTGACCTCCTTCAGCTTTTCCTGTTGTTGTCTACCCTTGTCTTCAGCTTCGTGCAAGCGTATCCTCCCGTGTTTGAACAACTGTAATAGATGTATCCTCCATAAAGCGATGCAAATCAGATGGGTTGCTCACAGTATCCACCCTCCTTTTTTTAATTAAACAATATGGTCCTGATCCTGCAAATACCTACTTGTGTGAATAGTTCCACAGCATTCAGCAGGACTACTCATGAGGGTCAAATTTAGGGTGACCAGATGTCCCGATTTTATAGGGACAGTCCCGATATTTGGGGCTTTTTCTTGTATAGGCTCCTATTACCCCCCAACTCCTGTCCCGATTTTTCACACTTGCTGTCTGGTCACCCTAGTCAAATTACTTGCTTAGCTAAGTGTTTGCAGGATTGAGGTCTATGACATTCCAATGTTTCAAGCCAATGGTGGTGGTTAAGAATCATAGAAGTAGGGCTGACCAGGACCTTGAGAGGTCATCTAGTCCATCCGCAGTGCTGAGGTAGGTTAAGTATACCTACACTATCCCTGACAGGTGTTTCTCTAACCTGTTCTTAAAAATCTCTAGTAATGGAGATTCCATAACCTCCCTTGGTAACCTATTCCAAAACTTAGCTATCCTTATAGTTAGAAACTTCTTCCTAATGTCTAAACAAAATCTCCCTTGCTACAGATGAAGTCCATTACTTCTTCACCTTCAGTGGACATGGAGAACAATTGATCAACATCCTCTTTATAGCAGCCCTTAACATATTTGACGACTGTTATCAGGTCCCCCCTCAGTTGTCTTTTCTCAAGACTAAACATACCCAGATTTTTAACGTTTCCTCATAGGTCAGGTTTTCTAAACCTTTCATTTTTGTTGTTCTCTTGAATTCTCTCCAATTTGTCCACATCTTTCTTAAAGTGTGGTGCTTAAAATTGGACACAGTACTCCAGCTGAGGCCTCGCTAGTCCCAAGGAAAGCTGAACAATGACTTCCCATGTCTCACATACGATATTCTTGTTAATACATCCCAGAATTATATTGTAAATTACTGCAAACATGTAATTATAAGAAGCTGTAACAAAGTGAAGACTCACCGACACGGCGCCTCCTGCTGGGTCGTCTTGGGAATTAGATCAACTCCAGCTCCGGAGCATCCTCTGTGGGCCGGTGTCTCGCCTGCCTCAGACCCTGTGTCCCTCCCGGACCCCGGTGCCCTTTTCCTCAGGGTTCTGCCCCAGCAGTACCCCCACACACTGGGTCTCCCCTCCCCGGGGAGCCCCCAACCCTCTAAACCCACCTTGCTTCAGTGGCTACTGCCAATCATCATCTAGCCCCCGCTCACTGGGGCAGACTGCAGTCTGTAATGGCCACTCATCATTGGCAAGGGGTTAGGACAGCTGCCTCTGCCTATTCCCAGTCTGCACCTCTGTAGCCTCAGTACCTTTGTGGGCCTTCACCAAGGCCTTCAGCCTGGGGGTTTACCAGGCTGGAGTGCCCCAGATCCTCTTGCCCTTCCCCAACACTGCTCTACTTCAGGTACCTTGTTCTCAGGCAGCTAGCCCTTCCCACTCCAGGGTTCTAGGGAGATTTCTCTGTCTCCTGGCCCCACAGCCCTTTCATCCAGGCCAACTGGGCCCTGATTCAGCAGCCCACACCTGTGGTCAGCTACTCCCTCAGCTGCCCTCACTGCTTTTCCCAACCACAGCCTCTCCAGGGCTGCTTTCAACCACTGCCTACTGGAGTGGGGCAGCCGCCCCACTACAGAAGCTTATAAACATATATCTGTTTATGGCCAGAGTGCAGCCTACGGAGTTCTAAGCTACATTATATTACCATTCTCATCTGGATTTGTAGTTCCCAACATCTGGATCCAAACAATCAGGTCACTTAGCTGAAGAGCATTGTAAGTCCAGACTCTCCATAAGCTACCCCTCTGTAGTGGGAGGGCACTTGCTTTGTATACCCACTGAACACAGCCCTTTCGAGTGCTCCTGCCAATACAATCATAAAATTGTTTCAACTATTAAGTATAAATGTTCAGCATAACCAGGAAATTCTGAAAGCTATTCATTTAAACAACAGCAGCTATATACAAGACTAAAGTGCCATTAACTCCCAAGATGTATGATTATTAGAACATAACACACACATACTTAGGTGTCTTATTATGGTTCTAAATAAGTTTTGCTTAATTTAAGGACTGACTAGGGGCTGTGGGATTTGGCCCCAGGGCCAAATTCTGCCCTGAATTACTCTGCAATTTTTTTCAAGTATCGGGGGTAGCCATGTTAGTCTGTATCCACAAAAACAACAAGAAGTCCGGTGGCACCTTAAAGACAAACAGATTTATTTGGGCATAAGCTTTGGACATTCTATAACAGATTTAAAAGTAGCCATACTTGAACAAAAACACTTCAGAAACAGACTTCAAAGAGAAACAGCAGAACTAAAATTCATTTGCAAATTTAACACCATTAATTTGGGCTTGAATAGGGACTGGGAGTGGCTGGCTCATTACAAAAGCAACTTTATCTCTCCTGGAATTGACACCTCCTCATCAATTATTGGGAGTGGACTACAGCCACCCTGATTGAATTGGCCCTGTCAGCATTTGTTCTCCACTTGTGAGGTAACTCCCTTCTCTTCATGTGTCAGTATAATAATGCCTGCATCTGTAATTTTCACTCCATGCATCTGAAGAAGTGGGGTTTTTTACCCATGAAAGCTTATGCCCAAATAAATCTGTTAGTCTTTAAGGTACCACCAGATTCCTTGTTGTTTCTGCAATTTTTTGCACTTCAAATTCAAGGCAGAATTTGGTCCTAAATTTAGTGACTTTGAAAACTGACACTAGTCAGAAAATCCTTTCGCCTTCTGTGAAGCAGATCTTCATGAATATGGTCATTGTTCTATTGGTCCCATTCAGTAATGAGTGCACTACATCCCAGTCCCGCAGAGCTGGAATAGTATCAGTGATGTGAACCACTCTTGCTAGAGGGCTGAACTCCATAGTAGCCAGCACATATACTAAAATTACTTACTCACATGGCCATATGACTGTTCAAGCTCAATTTACAATAGGGATTTTTGTGCTACAGAGGGACGCATGTTATTCAGGCTGTGTTACTGAAGTTCAAACCTACTCCAAAAATAATTATATAAAAATGCACCTCTCACTCAACAGACCTACTCCTTGTGTGGATTCAGTCATTTCTCTGCCTTTAGCCACAAAAGCTACTTTATTTAGCAATTTTTATTCCTGTTGGCAGGCAGAGACAATAAAGACTGAGCTGACTGTGACACTGGACATATCATTTGATTATTTTCATACATACCGACTATCTGGAGTAATACCACTTGAACGACAGACAATACATCAGATGTAATAATACCAGTTTGCCAGACTGATTTTGGCGTATGATTTTAGTGGTGCAGGACACAAAATGTGAGTACCACCCGTAAATAAAATAAATAAAAAAAAAAACACAGTTATACGTAAATACTTATTTTTCTTTGGACATCGAAAAATAAATTCCCATACTGGGCACTGAAAGGCTGGGTTTTGTGTATGGAGAAAAGGGTTCAGATGCACAGCCCACATTCTAGTTTTTTGTGCTTCTCAGGCAAAGAAAAAGCAGCCTTAAGGGACAACTGGGGATTGTCCAGCTATACCAAAAGAAGGGCAGGAGACACTGGATATGCATTTAATCAGTCTGCAACTGTA
Organism: Terrapene triunguis; assembly: GCF_002925995.2. Lineage (NCBI taxonomy): Eukaryota > Metazoa > Chordata > Testudines > Emydidae > Terrapene > Terrapene triunguis. The sequence continues at coordinate 1,941,004 of NW_020698074.1, read as the reverse complement.
TTATTAGATGTCTGGGACTACCTGGCAGATAAAAGTGTACAGTGCAGGTAACCCCTGTTTATTTTGTAAGGAGCAGTGTGGCTTCCACCAGCTCCCCATCTTTTTCCATCCAGGTCTCTCCAGCAAATCCATTGCCAGGACCTTATCATCCACCCCCCCTCGTAGGAGGGGTAAGGTGGGCTATAAGAAAGAGGGGGGGGTTCAACCATAAGTTGAGACATATAGCTGACCACACCTTTTGTGCTCACCATAATAGGTGTTCCCTAACCCCTGCTGTGGAGAAGGTTAAAAAAAAACCACTCCACCCAAGCCAATATGGTGGTGAGGGAAAAAATTCCTTCCCAGGCCCCCTAAAAAGGAGCGACTAGCATAATGCTCACAGCAGGTTCAAACCCCACCTGATAATCAAGGGGAGGGAGGGTGGGTGCTGCCTTGCCTGCCGTATGGAGAAATGGGTTTCCAACGCCAGAGCTTGCACCTTTAAAGCCTTCCACCCTTACATTCCAAGGGGGTGAGTCAGTGCTGCAAATCTGACCAACACCACCTTTTTGCAGCAGTTTCTGACCTTGTCCCTCCCACCCCGCCATAAAACATTACTGCCTTCCTCCGGAAAGCCTTTCAGTGCAGGGCGGTCATTCCTGTACTGAAGGGCACTTATCAGTCGGGGTAGCGCTAGCGATGCTGGTTCTACAATACCTATTTCCCAACCCTCTTCTCCACTCTCCCCCAGCCTAGCAGGTAAATTCAGGGTGGGATGGAGATGGAGCTGTGAACTCCAGCAAACCTTGCTGGTATAATGGAGCCACAGGAGCCATTATGAGCGAGCAGAATTTAGAACAGACCCTTAGTCTGATCTGACCTACACGGGGTGGGTTGAACTGGGATCTGGCTTAAAGCCAAGTTGTCTTCTCACCCACAACTCTTCCCAGCTCTGCTCCAGTGCAGCTAAGGATTTAGCCCATTGCCTCTTGTGAAGAGCTGATGCACAGAATGAATTACACCTTTTGAAACTCAAATGCCGTCCCTTCACCACCATGCATGTGGCAGGCTGTAAACACAGCATAATCATTACGATTCAAGATAGCACAGGCTGCACAGGATGCTGTGCCGAAAGCACGACCAACACCGTGCATAACCATCTGCAGCACAGCACTCCTCTACAGACCCCAAACCATTTCCCTCCTCAATCAGATCTTCCACTGGCTCTTCACCTGGCTGGTAAATGACCTGTGTTTTTGGCTATGAGGGGACAATTAAAACCAGTTTAAAATTAAAAACATTTATGAAACAAACTGAAAGTCAGCATACGAAGCGCCGAGGGCCAGTAGGCACAAGGCTATGCAGGACACTGCATGCCTGTTTGGTGTCCCTCTGCCTTGTGGTGAGAAGTGTTAGGAGCATGAGGGCTACAGGGAGCACTGTGAATCTACTTCTATAGGGATCAATATAGTCCCCAGGTATTTGGCATTCACAGTCCCCATCTATTAGTATAGCTCCCAGGCTGTGTTAGTAACAGGAGTTTGGCTTTGCAGCTGCCACACATCAAGATGCCAGCTGGGAAGCTGCACCTTTCCACCAACTCTCAGTTCGCTTATGTCAACTTGTTTACTTTGGCTTTGCATGCAGGGGTGAAGGGAAACAGCATGGCCCTAAAAATGGAGGGAATTGAGATGATTCTGAGATAGATAGATAGATAGATAGATAGATAGATATTAGAACATAAGAGGAATCTCACCACTGAATGGCTTGTAGCGATAACTCTTAGCACATATGTAGTACTATATGTGTCAGTGTAAACGTCTCACATACTTTACATCAGGGATAGTCAATAGGCAGACCGTGGGCCAACTCCAGACTGCCACACTCTTTTGATCAGACCCAAAAATCTTTTTATTTACTTATTATTATGATTATTGTTGTTGTTTTTTAAAATTATTTTCTATGGAGTCAGGACCTTGACTATACCTTGACCAAGAAATTTGGACCTTGACACAAAAATAATTGACTACCCCTGCGTTACATGATAGCGTATTTCAAGCTGATGGGTTAGTATTTGTGCAGTAGGTGTTTCATGCGGTGTTACCATGCTTCTTCTTTATTATTTTCTACTTCCCATCTATTTTATATTTATTTAAATATGTTTTTTGTGCAAGCTTTTTTGTTTTGTTTATTCTATGATTTATGAAGAAAATGCTGCACATTTAAGACAGCTAAATGAACATCTCAACCTGAATTCATTTGGCACATTAATTGTCCTTTCTGATATATATCTCAATACAGTGTTGACTTTTTGCTCTGGGAAAGTCATTTGAATGCCCTCTAAGAATTGTTGACTTGCTTACTGATCTCATGATTACGTTGCATTTTGGTTACTGTTCTGAGGTCCATCTCTGCATTATTTTATGTCATTGTAAAAAGATATATATTAAAACCAAGAATCACATCCTGCTATGACCTTGTAAAACCATTCTTTGTATTTCCATCTCTGTGTTGTTCCTGTTTTCTGCCAATGAGGAAAACATGCATTTTATTTACTTTTTCATATTATTTTTTAAATTCAGAGTGGATCTGTTAGAGAAATGATATATAAAAACCCCTGACAAAACAACAAGGCAAATAATCACAAGAGAATTTCATAAAGAAGATTCCATCCTCATGTATTAAGCCTAGCCAACTGAACTACATGACAGAAACCCTTTAACCTTCAAAATCTGATAGAAAATTTACCCAATACCATAGTGCTTCTGTTTTGATGAAAAAAAAAGATAGATGTTTTCACGTCTTATAAATCACCCAACAAAGTTCATTATCAAGCATTATTGAACACAGCCCCAGAGTTTCTAGAGAGCAGCTCATTTGAATGGTTAGATAAAACCAGTGGAATATTGTTTCAGATTGTAAGGACATCTTGGCAGGAACTGTCTTCCTGTGTATCTGTGCAGCACCTAGCACATTTTGGTTGCTGTTGTAATCTTAAAAATGAATAATAGTAATTTGTTTTGTCTAGTATGGGTGATCAACAACAGGAAAATGAACTTTAATTAATCAAATTCACCACCTTCAATGTATTTCCCTTATGTTTCTCAGGGCTCCAGATTGTCCATACATCACACTTTTTGCATCTTGGATTTTAATGTTGCTGTCTCATTTAGATGTCATGAACATGATATTTGACCCTCTAAGACGTGGTGTGTATCTCAGATAGAGTGCCTTTTGCAATGATGAAAAGACTTGACTACATGCATATCTTAAAAGGTAAAAAGAGGCCATAAAACTGCAGTAAAGAACAAGTTACATACACTGTCTCTAAAATATTAAAAGCTGAAGAAAATAGCAACAAAGAGTCCTGTGGCACCTTCTAGACTAACAGATGTATTGGAGTATAAGCTTTCGTGGGTGAATACCCACTTCGTCAGACGCATGTGTCTCACCCACGAAAGGTTATGCTACAATACATCTGTTAGTCTAGAAGGTGCCACAGGACTTTTTGTTGCTTTTTACAGACTAACACGGCTACCCCTCTGATACTGAACAAAATAGGTACACAATAATGATGTGCTGTAGGAATTTTGTGCAGTCATTTCCACCTGTGCAAAGTCAGTGTAAAAGTGTAAAACACTACTATTCTGATATGGTAATGTTTTATAACTTTCCTGGGGTCTGCACCTTGGCATCCTGGGAAGGCTTGCGTGCTTTTGTGTCCATGAGAGATATGCCAGCTGGAGTTTTAACCCCTGATAGAACCACTCAAGACAGACAAGTCAAAGAGGAAGAACCAAACAAAAAAAAAAAAAAAAAAGCTCACTGGTGCTCCAGGTTGGGGGTTGAGTGATAGGCCAACAATCTGCTCTCACACACACACACACACACACACACACACACACACACACATGATAGCCACTCCAGCAAACAGCATGCCAAAGAAATGGACTCTGTCTCAGCAGAAGTCAAAAGTCTTGGAGAAAGCCATCAGGAAGCCAAGACTTCCTTGGTAAGGACCTTGATAAGGTCTTTACTGAAGGTAAAACAAACTATGAAAGTAGTTTCTGGACTATTAGAAAAATGTCTGCAACAACAAAAGCCATGATGGTGATGAAAGGAATGTACAACTATAATCTTGAAATGCTTGGAGTAAGTGAATGTCGATGGCCAGGAGCTGATAAAAAGTGATTAAAAAATTACACTAAAGTCATAATATATTTAGGGAGGCTACTGAAGTCTATTTTCTGTTTTATAGACTTAGCTTTTAAAATGTTGACCAGAAAAATGCACACACTCACTCATTTACACACATCATTCTTTGTCCATCCACATTTATAACCACAAAATCCCAGGAAACAATAATATTTTGCACTTCTATAGCTCTTTGTTTAATCCATAGATTTCAAAATACTTTACAAAGTTGAGCAACCATTATTATCCCTATTTTACGTATGGAGAAGCAGAGACACAGATAATTGTCTGTGTTGATGGAGAAATCATGCAAAACATTAATGGCTGCTGTTCCAGACTTCACTAATCTGTTCTAGCCCATTTCATGGGACTATAATGCATTCCAATATTATCAATCCTATTATTTTAATATCATATTATTGGTAAAGCAGAAAGGTATGTTTGCATTATAAAATTTCCTGTAGCTAGCCTAAACAAGCATATGAAAGAAGGAATTGTGTTGGCTAAAAAGAGACGCGAGATTGCACTGATTGAAAGAGAAATCATACAGAGATATTGAAATAGAGCTACAGAGAGTCTACACCAATATGTTTGTCATGCAGACAGGCTTATACACAGCAGCATACGCAGCATACGTTATTTGCTCTGTATCTATTGAGAGGATCACACTAGAAGACTGTGGGAATTCAAGTGACAGCACAGATATTCTACAGTATAAGTTGAGCTGTAGGAGTGAGTTATATAATTTCTTTGTTGTCATTTAATATAATCAGGGATGAGGACTGGTAAGAGAGTTGGCAGAAGGAAAAGCCCAGTGCCATCTGTGAGCAACCAGTGCTATAACTGTCAACAATGCAGGAAGAAGACTCGGTTTTATAGCATCTCTCTTATTAATGCACTGACCTATACTGAGACCAGTGCGGAGTTGCACCATCCCAAGGTTGCTCCGAGAGGTTTTTGCCTCTCAAAGTCTCCCCACCCCAGAGCCCTGGCTCTGACACAATCCTTGTCCCAGCTCCTCAGTGCATAGGAGAAGTGTCCAACCTATGAAATTCCCATGATAGTGTAATATGTTCCCCTTGGAAGGCTGACAACATCCCTAGGCTGCAATGTTCTCCCTAACTGTTAAGGAGGGTGCAATGTGACAGAAGACTCCCCACTCTCTCTCCTACACATCTGGACAAGGACCAAGGGCAATCTGGTCTTATTAATGGATTATATTAAGAATTGCCTTGGTTTTTTCTTCATATGCAGAAGGCCATTATTACCAACATTCCTTTCACCTCAGTGATGGCAACTTTAACGTCTGCTCTTCCTGTGTGACCTTGGGCAAGTCACTTAGGGTATGTCTACACTTCAAGCTGGCAGCATAGGGCTTGTCTATACTGGCATGCTAAATCGGCACTGCTGTGATCGATGCAGCGGCATTGATTTAGCAGGTCTAGTGAAGACACAAAGTTGATGGGAGAGCACTCTCCCATCAACTTCAGTACTCCACCTCCCTGAGAGGGGGAAGATAAGTCGGCAGGAGAGCATCTTCCACTGACATAGCGTGGTGTAGATACAGCATTAGGTCAATGTAAGGTACGTCGTTCAGGGGGGTGATTTTTTCACACCCCTGAGCAACATAACTTACATTGACGTAAGCAGCAGTGTGTCTGGGTGTTGCTGGATCTGTGGAGTTAGGTATGGGGATGAATGGGTTTCTTGTACATAGTTGTCTGTAAGGTTCCAGTGCTGAAGCTGACCGTGGTGTCTGCGAAGTTGATGCTGGTGTTGGAGTGTTCTAGAGAGAGTTTGATGGATGAGTGCTTGTTGGTGAAGTTGCAGTGGAAATCTATTAGGGAGTTTAGGCTGTCCAAAAGATGAAAATATCATTGCTATATCAGGTGTATAATTGGTATTATGTTGCAATTTTTCCAGAAATTCTTCCTCAAGGTGGCCCATGAAGAGGTTGGCATATTGGGGAGACATCCTAATATCTTGGCTGTTCCCATAGTTTGGACAAAGTGTTTGTTGTTGACTGTAAAATTGTTATGTGTGAGGATGAAATGGATGAGTTTGGCGATGTGCCTGGGGTAGATGTCTGAATGATGTCCATTGTCTTGTAGACATTTGAGGCAGGCAAAGATGCCGTCATGGTGAGGGATGTTGGTGTATAGGAAGGTAACATCCATGGTGGCAAGTGTTGTGGTATGAGTGAGATTGTTGATGTTGCAGAGTTTTTGGAGGAAGTCGGTTGTGTCCTGGAAGAAACTTACCCTTGGTGTGGTGAGTGGATTGAGGATGGTTTCTTTGAGTCTTCATATTCCTTCAGTAAGAGTGTTGTGGCCAGATATGATGGGTCTGCCTGGGCTCTCTTAGTCGTGTATCTTGAGAAGCATGTAAAACATCCCTGGGGTGGGTTGAGGGGGATAAGGTTGTAGAGTTTATCTTAGAGTTGTTTGGGGAAGGATTTGATGTTGACATTCTTGTGTCAACTTAAGGTTTTAAGATTGTTCTGCAAAATGTAAAATCTTAAACAGGGTAAAACAGTGGAATGCCTTTTTCATTCAGCAAGACCCTAGTATCCTGTGTTTTGCATGGGATTTTTGCTACATGCAAAAAAATTCTATCATATGTTGCATATTTAACTCTATTTTACAGGTAAACAACAGATTAATTATGTATCCTGCCCAAAATATTAGACATCTTGGCGCATCATGCCAAAGCAGATGGATAATGATTGATTTGGACAAATGAATATTTTTATAAAAAAGCTGCTTCCTGTGAATAACTAAGGAAGCTCATTATCTGCACAATTCAACAGATACCTACTCCCGTAGGGCTATCCAAATATTCACATGCTTATCTCAACAGAAATAGACCTCTGCACATTCTGCGATTTACCTGTCACTGATCGAAGTGAACCAGGTTGGTTTGGGAAAACATGAGTGCCATGGACTGAATTACAAAAGGTCAGTATTAATTTTATACTAATTTCCCTCAAGTTGCACACATTCCTGAGAGAGTTTCCCTTTTAATAAACTCCTTCCATTTGGACTCTGCTATTCCCCCATCCCTGTGGGGAAGGATTCCACTCTTATCAGTGAGAGTTAGTTTAGTACACTCATTTTTGATGCCACTGTGCCAGCCACGCGGGAGCCAAGAAGAATTACCAGTAAATCAGAAGTATTTTCCAGCTTCTTGCAATAAATATTATATTTAGTCTTGGAGGGATTAGGTTTTTTGGTAAAGGTTTGTAAAAGTCAATTTCACCAAATACACACAAACCAATAAAAAATATTTCCACTGATAACAATCATAGTTTACGGCGAGGCAAAATTAGAAAAAAGCTGCTTGAGAACTTATTAGAGTTTAATTTAAGGATATTTATTTTGTATATTTTGACATGCGATGTTGACAATTTGTGTTTTAACAGTTCTAAGGCTTTAACATTTTATATCTCAGAGTCTTCTGTCATTAAATTATTATCGTCTGGCACTCCCCACACACACACACATTGTCTGACTCCCTATAATTTCCCACAATGTGAAAATTTAAATTGAAGAAATTATGGATGTAAACATTTTTTTCTAATATTGTACAACTGTGAAAATTTAAATCAATAAAATAAAAGAAATGCTTAAAAACTAAATATCGATGTTATCCACCGACATTATAAAAAATAAAAATTGGATTCTGGCAAGCCTAATTATATTTCTTCTCTCTCTTTGGTTTCAACATACAGAAGCAAGTCCTCAGCTGATGCAAATCAGTACAGTGCAGCATCTCCAATGGAACAATACTGATGCATACCAGCTGAAGAGCTGGTAGAATTGGACAAGCTACTGTCAAAGAAGATACAGAGCCAAATCCTAACTTATAGAATCATAGAATATCAGGGTTGGAAGGGACCTCAGGAGGTCATCTAGTCCAACCCCCTGCTCAAAGCAGGACCAATTCCCAACTAAATCATCCCAGCCAGGGCTTTGTCAAGCCTGACCTTAAAAACCTCTAAGGAAGGAGATTCCACCACTTCCCTAGGTAACCCATTCCAGTGCTTCACCACCCTCCTAGTGAAAAAGTTTTTCCTAATATCCAACCTAAACCTCCCACACTGCAACTTGAGACCATTGCTCCTTGTTCTGTCATCAGGTACCACTGAGAACAGTCTAGATCCATCCTCTTTGGAACCCCCTTTCAGGTAGTTGAAAGCAGCTATCAAATCCCCCCCATTCTTCTCTTCTGCCGACTAAACAATCCCAGTTCCCTCAGCCTCTCCTCATAAGTAATGTGCTCCAGCCCCCTAATCATTTTTGTTGCCCTCCACTGGACTCTTTCCAATTTTTCCACATCCTTCTTGTAGTGTGGGGCCCAAAACTGGACACAGTACTCCAGATGAGGCCTCACCAATGTCGAATAGAGGGGAATGATCACGTCCCTCGATCTGCTGGCAATGCCCCTACTTATACAGCCCAAAATGCCGTTAGCCTTCTTGGCAACAAGGGCACACTGTTGACTCATATCCAGCTTCTCGTCCACTGTAACCCCTAGGTCCTTTTCTGCAGAACTGCTTCCTAGCCATTCGGTCCCTAGTCTGTAACAGTGCATGGGATTCTTCCGTCCTAAGTGCAGGACTCTGCACTTGTCCTTGTTGAACCTCATCAGGTTTCTTTTGGCCCAATCCTTTAATTTGTCTAGGTCCCTCTGTATCCTATCCCTACCCTCCAGGGTATCTACCACTCCTCCCAGTTTAGTGTCACTTGCCTGTTCCATGGGTGTGAAACTCAGCATAGCTACACATCCCGGCCAGGTCCTATTGGGTTCCTGTAAGTGGGCGGGCGCAAGCCTGCCCATTGCTAAAGGACCCTCCCCCAGCCTTAGGGGAGGATCCACCAGGTCCAGGAACTCAAATAATTATGAGGGACAACCAAAAATGTAACAGGGGCAGGTGTGAAGGTCAAAGGGTCAAACAAAGGGAACCTGAAGGGGACACTGAACAGAGAACCCCGGACAAGGTGTCAAGGGAGCCACCGCCCAGAGGGACTCTGCCCGGATGCGTGAACGGAGGGAGGACCAGAAATAGGCCCCACAGTCGTAGGAAACCCCCTCAGCCAACATCCTCTTCCTGGTCTTATAGATGGATGCTTTGGCCATCGCCAGGATGAGGTTGATGAGGAGGTCCCGCGACTTCGTGGGGCCACAGATAGGGTGTGAGTATAGGAAAAAGTGAGGGGGAAAAGTGCAAACAGAAACATAAAAGGATGTTGAGGAGGAGCCGGAACAGGGGCTGCAACCTGGTGCACTCCAGGTATACGTGTGCCAGGGTCTCCCTCACGCCGCAAAAGGGGCAGGTGTCAGGGACGGGTTGGAACCACGCCAAGTACACGCCTGTGCTCACGGCTCCGGGACTAGGGTGGAATATAGGCTGGCCCACTGGGCTTCCTCACCCTCAACAGGTGGCAATAGGTCTCACCACTTCGTATTGGGGCGGGACACGAGGGTGAGGAAATGGAGGATGTGGAGCACGAGCATGTACAGATGGTTCCTTGGCGCGGTCTTGAAGCGAACCAGCTGCAAATCATGCAGCCGTCTCGCGGTGTACGGGTGGGATGGTCAAGGGGGCTCACAGGGCAGGGGCCCAATGAAAAGGTCCGGAGGGCCCGGGGTGCAGGGTGTGCAAGGAGTACCCTCCCGCAGGACCCAGTCGAGGTAAACCTGAGCAGTGGGCAGTAAGGCTGCCCTCACCTCCTGAAGTACACGCTGGGGAGTATGAAGAGTGGAGAGCCCCATGCGCTGAGCGAGCGTCAGGGGATCCACCCAGTCCCCGGTCATAGTTCAGGAGGTCTCCGACTCTGGTGACTTCTGCCAGGACCAACCTCTGGCGTACCAAGGTGGACTCCACCACCTGCACATGAAGTTGGGGATTGTGTAGCAGGGGCTCCGCGAGGAGATCTGCCCCCTTGGTAGCTGCCATGGACCTGGTCACCGAAACCAGCTTCCGGGTCTGGAGGAGGTCCTGGCCCGGCCAGGTCCAGCAGCCAGAGCCCCTTCACTGGAGACGGAGGTGCTGTTCAGCTGGCATCCGGCCCAGCCCCTCCTCTCTGCAATCAGAGTCTGGGATATTTGATAGTGGAGCCAACAAGGAGAGAAGTTCAGGGGCAAGGTGGTGCCTTCCCTTATGCCCCAGAAGGAGGCATGGGGACTCCCCACTGGAGTGAAAGCTAGAGGGGCTGTGAGGAAGCACAGCAGTCATCTCCCTCTCCCAGTAAGCACGTCTCCGTTAACAGATCCAGATTGGAGCTGTCCGTCAGCAAGGAGCCAATCAATCTGAAGAAACACGCTCCCTTCTCAAGAAAACAGCAACAGTGGGAGACATCTCTTCCCCAGGCACAGTTCTTTGGAGGTCCATGTTTAGCCCTGGATGCTTCCCTCTGTCTCTCCACCATCCAGATAGTTCAACCGGGGCTATTGCTGTGACCTCCAAGGCACTGTGTGGAGAGAGGGAGAAGCTGGCAACAACAAAGGCCAGGGATGGGTGGGAAGGTAGGTCCCTACTGTGAAGCTGTTGAATAGTCACTCCACACCCCATACAAACCATCAGCCAGGTTGCCATGTAGCTCCCCTCCCCATGAGTAGAGCTCCCTGATGATGTGCCACACAGCCGTGAGCTATTTGCAAAAATAAGTTTCTTATCCCCATGTCAAGGTCTTACTACACTGAAAATTTTTGCCGCTAATGACACACATTTCATAGACCAAACAAGATTACATTGACAAATCCTCTATTCAGATACACTTGTTGGCATGTTCAGGTCTTCCTTGAGCACCATTTATGGACAACATTGTCATACCAATCATTGCTAAAAGGATTGGCTCCTGGATATGAACTTTCTAGCTGAATTGCTTTTAGTCCGAAGGATAACACAGACTAAGTGTAACACTCACTTGGTAACAGATATCATAGTTCAACAGCAGTACACTGTCTTCCACTTGAACTTCCCATGTTTGAGATTCCTGATAATGCCCAAGGTAAATGTACATGTACCCAACTCAGATTATTTATTTCTTGTAAGAGAACTGAGTATACCAGGTCTAACTCATCAAAGCAGGATATTGGTGACATGATCACACTAGTGATGCTTGACTATATAGAACTGCATTGCTTGGGTGAAAATGAACAGAAATTGACTGACACACACATTGCCAACAGGATATTAGCAGAAGCGAGAAACAAGAAACATCGCTGACACTTGACAGGTTGCGACGTGCAATGAATGGCCACTGAAATGTTGACAGACACTTATGGAAGCTTCATTATTAATTCAGCTTCTAGTCTGCAGCTCCAGAATGGATATGTAACCCACAGAAATGCATAATGAGCCTTCTCAAATGAGTGTCAGGCTGACAAAGATGGCTCCCTTGGGCTGTCTAAATATCTATTTAAATGCAGATGCTAGCCTTCTAATGTGAAGGAGACAAACATTTGCAACTTGTACATCACTGTGTGTAACACTCAGAGAGATGGGTCTTTTATATTGATATAGTGTTACCAATTCCCAAGATGTTATCAGGAGTAACAGAATTTTTGCTCCTGCTAGACTCAACCACAATACAATCTTTTAAAAATGAATTTTAGGTCCAGTCGCATGATTTTGTGAGGAGGGGGCTGACTCACAATTTTTTAACTTTTGAGCTTGGCAATGCTGTATTCATAATCCATTTTTAAGCATACTTTAAGGAATATAATGTAGAACTATGGAGCCTACATTCCATACATTATCCTTTGTCAAGACTTTATTGTGCCTGTTCTTATTCAGCCAAACAGGGGAGTAAAGCCTGCCTGCCCTGTGCTTGACCTACCCACATCTCGGATTCCAATTGGGTGTGGAGGGTAGACACTGCTTGCCAGACACTCCCATTGTGAGCCAGTGGGTGGAGGGTTGACTCCACGAGCACCATCTCTCACTGGAGGGGGAGAGAGCCGCATGTTTGAAAAGGGGAGCAGAGAGACACAGTGATTTTTTGAGTCATCATTCCTTCCCCAATTTGCTCCTAGGGTGGTCCAGTTACAAGCGACCTCTTGTTAAGAGCTTCGCCTAAAGGTTTTGTCTAGCCCTTAGAAAATAACTCTGCTGCCTGATAATCAATTGTACCAACCAAGAGGGAGCAGCTAATTTGGAAGTTAAATACAAATTTGTTTTTAATCACCTGCTCCTGGGGATTTATTACCCAGCCAGGGATCTAAAAAGTCAGCCTGAGGCAACTAATACTTCTTCTTATTGAACTTATTTTGTACTAATAATCAACATTAAAGCTTTGCTATCTACTTGGAAAAAGCTGTTCTACATATGCAAGTCACTATTTTTTCCTAGAATCATTATGTAGTCACATTTAGAAGGGCTTTGCTCAGGGAAAATATTTTTTTCTCTCTCTTTTCTCATTGTATAAGGTGGCAATCAAATCAAAGCTGGGGGGGAGGGGGAAATGTGTAAAAATAGCTGTCACTGGAAAAATAGTGTGATTAGTGTGGGCGATTCTTGCTGTCATTGAAGTCAGTCTGTTCCAGTTAAATAAATAATGCAATGTCTTTGAAGAAGAAAAAAATCATAGAAGGGTCAAAGGAGTTTATAGTTAACTATCAGACGGCGTTTTAACATCACAGGCCAAATCCTCAGCTGGTGTAACAGCATTGCTCCATTGAAGTCAAGGGAGCTGATTTGCATGAGCTGAGGATTTGGCCCAACAACGTTATTGTATTCTTTATGTGTGTCTGCATCCCTCTAATAATTACCAACAAAGGGTAGGCTACACTTCAAAGCTCTTTATTACGATCCTTTATGTACCACAAACTTTCTAAATCTCATTCTATCACTATATTCTCCCTAGTTACAACAAAAACAACACACACACACACACACACACACACAAAACCCTCTAGAAATTAAGAAATGGACACCTGGATTTGTTTTAAAAAAATCAAACTTATTAAAATGCTAATGTGCTCACAATATCGTTGGAAGAGATCTGAGTTATTTTGACTGTTCTTGCAGATGTCAAAGAAGTAAGGGCTCATGACAGTCTGAAAGACTGAGGTTAATTATTTAAGACCAGCAAGAAGCATGAGTAACTGTGATTCTGAAAGAAAGCCATTTATTGCTAATGAATGAGTGATTTTAATTAAGTAACCATGCTAAAGTTTGTTTCACCCATCAACTAGATATAACCGATATAGATTGTCTCATGCAACCTCCAAGTTAGAATGAAATCACCCACTTTCAAGTGCTATTTAGCCTACACTAAGATACATACACGCTGCTGGGAATCATGCAGACAACGTACGGCCTTGTGCTAAGTTTCTACTAACACAATTTTATATCTCACATACCAAATGGTTGATAAAAATTTTTAATAAACACCTGAACTTCATTCTAGGCAAATGTACAATATAAAAATCAATTACACAAAATTTACATCCACTAAATCCCTGATTCAACAAGCATTTAAGCACTGTGTAACTTTAAGCATATGCCTTATTCACTTTGAAGTCAATTGTATTTAAAGTTGAGCATGTGCTTAACAAATGCTTTGCTAAATAGGGACAGAGTTAAGCAAGTGCTTATAGATAGAAAACTTGCAGTGAAAAAAGTAAAGTCAAAGAGGAAGGATGGTCCAGTGCTCAGGGCACTAGCCTGGGACTTAGGAGATCTGGGTTTAATTCCCATGCCACCATCTTGGGCAAATCACTTAGCCTCTCTAGATATGTCTGCACAGTACTGCAAAATTAGCCTCCCACTGTAGGCTGACAGACTTGGCCTAGCAGGGCTTATGCTAGTGCTCTAAAAAGAGTTATATGGCCAGTGATTTGAAGTTGCCACTCAGTCCTGAGAGCCCACCCCTGTCCCTAGCTTCAGAACCCTTTCACCAACAAAAGTTGGTCCAATAAAAGACATTACCTCAACTGCCTTGTCTTTCTAATATCCTGCGACCAATGTAAAACATCTGCTGTTATATACATTTAACAAAGGATTCCTCTAACCCTCATGGGAGTAGGGAGGATCCTCCATGGACTCACTGTTGCCAACAATCCTAATGATTGAGATTTTACGCAGGATACAGTCTATATATTGGTCATTGAGCTTAGTTTACTTGCCCCATTCTGCCTTTCTGTAACTTTGGGTTAGTGTTCACTATAGGTGAGATAACCCCTATTTAGATGAGAATGTGATGATGCTGGCTGTGGGGGAAATTTCCAAGGATCCTGCACGTGGCTGGTAGAAGGCATCTCTAGCAGAAGTGACCCAACTGAGATCAGGAGAGTAGCCTTGGTTCCAAAGGGCAGAGTGAAAAGTTTTTGGTCGTAACGGGTCATGAAGAAGGTGTAGTTCATTAAGGGAGATCCAGTTTGCAAGATCTATGATCAGATTCCCTATAGCCCTCTGTGAGGTGTCAAGTAAAGTCTCCGGCATAAATGGCAGGATTCTGGAGTTATGGCAGAGCAGGAACAGGCCAAAATTAATTAGACAGCTTGTAGACATTAGCCATTTTAAGCTGACTGACCCTTACGATGTCATAGTAGTTAGATGTAGATGGTAGACTCTTCACAACTGCTAAATTAGATCTTACATAAGTGCCTTGGCCATATTTTTCATGCAATTTCATGTAATTTATGAGGTTGAAACCAGAGATGATGATCGGATTGGCAATAAGGGAATTAGCATGGGTTTCTTGAAGGCAGAGGACATCGACGTTGTCAGAAGTCAATGTTTTCAAGAACAGAGCTCTTTGTGGCTGATAGGCCCCTGACATTCAACTGTAGCATGTTGAGGGAAGGGCCAACATTTATAGCATTTCCAGTACATCAAGCATATTCAGCATTTATCAAAGCAATTTTAAGGCCACCTACAAGTCCATCCCAGGTGGCTGCCCAAAAACAGATATATTATGTCTGGACAAAGAATCTGAAGGCCTCCTTAAATATTACAAAAAATGCAGTGATCCAGAAATAGCCAACAACCTCCTAGACAGTCTAAATGCAGCCCAAAGAGCATGCTGGGAAAAAGCAATCTCAGAAATGGACATGCTAATATCTAACAGGAAAGCATTGACATTCACAGGAAGTTTGGTGTACCACAAAACCCACCAGATACACAGCAACAGTATGTCTCTCCAACCAGTGTCACCATAGCAGACAAAGAAAAAAATTTTGAGGTGTCAATCAAAAAAGAGTGGCATTAATACAAGCAATCTCTACATCTCAACCAAGTTGAAAACTTCCAACCATTCTTTATGGAAGAAACAGAAATGCACTGAAATAAATGAAAGCAGGGAAAGCCTACCACTTTCACCATGCATCACCAGAACTACTACAACATCTTAGGGAGAAAAGCCAACACAAGTTGTCCATCTTCATGTCCTATGTTTTACAGGAGAACATGATAACGAAGCTAAGGTGATAGTTTTACCAATGCCAGGTAAAGATCACTCTTTAGCAGCCAGCTATTGCTCAATATCATTCGAGTTGTTGTTGCAAACTCCTGAAGCAGATGATCCTACAGAGAATTATGCCCACAATAGGGTGATGCTCAGGCAGCACCTGTGACCAAATGTTAGCACTTATGATGTACACTGAGAATGGATTTCAAGAGAAGAAAACTGGAGATGGCTGTTTTGACCTTACAGCAGCCTATGACACATCTGAAACACTGGTCTGCAGTACAATATGTCAAGAGTTCTTCCTAGATGGGCTGTCATGACAGTTGAGAAGATACTAGATGTTTGAGGTGGCTCTGGGCCATAAAATAAGCACCTGGAGAGCCCAAAAGAATGGATTCCTACAAGGCTTAGTGCTGGCATAAACTATGTTTAATGTATTCACCAATGACTTATCTCCAGGTGTTTCATGTACGCCAATGATATCTACTTGGCCTCAAGGGACTGTGAATTACAAAAGACTGAAGAGAACCTGAACAGTGATATGATCACCATAGGTGGCTATTGAAGAAACAGAGAATTAAACCAAGTACCTCAAAGACAATGTCAAGATGTTTTCAGTTATACCGTGCTTAGAGCCAACTTGAGTTTAACAACTTTTTGAATGAACAGTGGTTGGCACATGATCCAAAGGTACTGTATCTAGGGGACACCCTAGATTGCACACTCGTATACAAATATCATCTCACTAAAGTAGCTCAAAAGATCATGAGCAGAAACTCTCTCATGAACAAACTGGTAGGGTCCACCTGGGGAGACTGTGCAAACACTGCATAGTTTGTGGCTCATTTTCTGCTATTTAGCTGGTGAATATTATGCCCCAGTTGGGTTAAATTCTGTCCACACTAGACTAGTAGACATACAGCGTAATCATATAATGAGAATTATCGCAAGCACACTGAAGTAAAAAAATAGGTATGGTTACTAGTCCTAGCCAATATTCCTCCACCTAATGTCCAGCGTCAGAATGCAGCCAACCAACTGACCACCAGGGTACAGAAAATGCCACACTTACCACTGTTCAGGATTATATGGGATGCATCCTGCCATCAGCTGTATAGCAAAATCCTATCTGGCTGGTGCTGGACACTTTCCATCTAGCTGATAGCAGCAGCAGCTCACTATGGCAGATAGAATGGGAGAGCACCTCAGCCACTACCAGGAACTCGCACATCAACATCAGGCCAAGTGACCAGCTCCTGGCTTTGGGTTCCTATGCCACCTCTCGAGCTAGTTCACTGCACCAAGATTGACCAGGCCTGGGGCACCCAGGACAGTCCACTGTGCATCTGTAGTGCTGTGGGGGGATGCTGCACTCATGCTGGATGCTTGCTTTTTTTGCCTTGGACTCCCTGAGCTCAACACTGCTGGCTCTGAGGCCATTGTCTGGCTCGAGACAATTTAGCTGGAGGGTTGGGTTGTTGTTGTTTTTTAAACCTTGTCTTGCCCACATACAAATGCACTATCCTGCTAATGCTATGTTGGCCCTGCTGCAGGCAGCCTGAGACTCTTCACGTCATTTTGAGACTTGCCATGTGGCAACCCCCTCTGACTGGTTGTTCTCCCCACCTCCTGGGGAAGAGCAGCCAATCAGAGCTGCTGTATGAGGCAGACAGCTCTCTCTTCCTCC
This sequence comes from Terrapene triunguis, assembly GCF_002925995.2. NCBI lineage: Eukaryota > Metazoa > Chordata > Testudines > Emydidae > Terrapene > Terrapene triunguis. Next base: position 1,923,727 of record NW_020698074.1, on the reverse strand, counting down.
CCTTAGAAGCCCAGAGGAGGTTTTACTGTCGGGAAGGAGGGAGAGAAAAAGGGAGTGCAAAAATCAGAAAACAGACCAAAAACATGATAACTTTTAAAAATAATACTGTGATTTAGAGGCCAAGCTCACGACTTGTTGGGGTCTGACTTGTGGTTTTTGAACTTCTGGAATTGGCAATACTGCAATTTATCTGACCCCCTTGTGTCAGCCCTTCCTTTGTCCTCATGGCAATGAAGATCCACAGCCCCCATTCTACAACCAAGAAATGGAGATCTCCTGAGGCCAGGGGAGAGAAGGACCAGAGTGAAGCTTTGGCTAGCGAGCCTCTCCCAGCCCATGGAAGGTCCGGGGACAAAAATCCCAGCAGAGGCAGCAGCAGCAGGTAAGTACAATGAAAAGTCTTATCTGGGTTTTGGATATCATCATGTGACTGGCAGGCCCCTCCAAGATGAATATTATCCAAATGAAAATAATATGAACTAGAAACTGAAAACATATACATAACTTGGCTCAAAGTCTGTGGTTTTTAGGCTAGAATTGCCTTGTATAGTGTATTAAAACCACTAAACCCAGACAATGATTTTGATAGACTTTTACCAATATACAATAAATTCATGGCACTTCCAGTTAGAAGGCAGTCTTTTATTCCTTATTAAATCTATACTAATCAGACCTAGATTCCAGCCCTGTCCCATTTTGACTCATGAGGTCTTGGGCAAGTTACTCTCCCCCTATGTTCCATGTTACCTATCTGTAAAATGGGCATTATAATAGTGTAACAAAATTGGTAAAGGCCTGACATAAATATCTGCAAGAAGATCTCCTGCCATATGCAGGGCCATATCAGTAAACCCTCACATTGATTGGACTAATGACCCACTCAGGCCTTTTGGTAGAGTATTTACATAAATGCTGGCAGGCTGAAAACAGTCAGAGCTATCAGCATGAACTGCCTTACTTCTTGACACCTCATGCACATAGGGTACTGTCCACCAACATTACAGATTATTAATCAGGAAATGACTGGATCCTGGCAGCAGCAGGATCAAAAAAAGATAAATCAACTGGGCACGCTGCAGGCCGCAAGAAGAGACAAGATAATTTCTGCCCTCCTAGGAAGACGGTTATATAACTGTCATCACAACAACAAAACTAGCACTAATGCACTCGGTGCCAGGGCTAGCTCCATTCCAGCCCTGCCCCCTCATCCTGCTTCACAATCCAAGCCTCAAACTGCATTCTCAAACAGAACACATTCGTAAGGACACAGATCGGTACCAGGATCATGTTTGTCCTTGTCCTGTGGCCAGAAAGGCTTGTCAGCCTTGCCTTCCCTCTCCTCCTTTCCTGACATCCCAGATTTGGATTCCTCACTGTCCACAAGCTTCATGGGTTCTGTGATAAACCTGGTTATGAACATTTAGTCCGCTCCTCCAAAAAAGGGGACAGATTGCCCTCTCTTTGCCAGACACCCAATTATTCAAGCCTTTCACCTGTTTGGATTGCACCTTCATAAACTGTTTTTTCTCCTGGCAATCCATGGGAATGTGCTGCATCCCAACAAGGCAGTCAAAGATCCATGGATTGCACTGGGGAATTCAAATTGGCCTAATGCTTTCGTTATTTCAGATAGTCAGCCGGGACTTAATCTTCCTGTCAGCGTTGGAATATCGTCTTGACTTCTCCACATTAGGGACAGATTGATCAGCTGGTCTCAACAGCTTAGGCAGAGGTGTTTATTCAGGTACCGGTAGACGTACTGTGCACAGAAAAACAATTTATGGTCACTTTAAACCTGCTGGTGGCTTACTGGTAATGTAGCCAGATGAACCACTGGGATATTTTACATGCAGGAATAGTCTCTCTCTAGCGGTCAGACAGATAGAGGGGCACCCACAACTCATGGAAATGTGAGTAGTATAACCACACAGAGATATGGAGGAGGAAGGATTGGATTTACCAGTTACAGTGGAATGGTTGGGTGTCAGTCTATGCATCAATACAATCATATGCCTAACTGAACTTTGTACCAAGGAAGACCTCTGGCAAGTGTGGTGCACAGTGAGGATTCATTGGTTATTAACTAATTATTACAGTGTGCTTTGGGGGCATGACCCATACCCCTAACCAGTCAGTGGTACAGGAAAACATCACTGAGTGGCCAAGGCTTACAAATGTATGCTTAACGCCTCCTGGTCTTGCTTGTACTCATGTCAATTGATGGAGATTTTTGCCTCTATATGACCAAAATGTAACATTTTTATATTCACGTTTTGACCAAAGAAATGGAATATTTCCCATCACCCTTCATACCTAGTGATTTTTGTTTGTTTGTCCCCCCCAAATTTTTGCCATGCAAAAACTGGACTATAATTTATGGTACTTTGCTGCTCTTGGCCTCAGCAATATGAGTTGGCACATTTTTTACTCAGATGTTTGGATGCTAGAAAGTGACCTTTCTTGCCACTCCCTGCTGCTGCCATGGTTTCCACATACGCACTGGGATTATTAATAGTCAGTTTAACACTTCTAATGAGCACCTGCTGTTCCCTGTGGGTCAGAGTTTCTTTTTTTCCTTTTTGTGTAGAAACATTCCATTAATTCAACCATGGGTTGCAATTAGTGTAAATAGCTTCTTTCTATTGCTGCCTCCCTCCCCCCTACCATTTGACATTTCGTTTTATTTTCATTAAAATCCACTAAAGATGGATCAGAATCAAAACACTGCCTATGCTCAAACCCACCACACTTACGTACAATGTTCTTAGGGAGACGACTTACAGGTACCTGGAAAAAAATTCAAGTTCAAGATACAGCAGCCAGATAAATTACTTCTTAGCAATAAACTGGGGCACCCCTGTCTTAGTATGGAGGAGAACCTAACCTTCCTACCACAACATCATAAGAATAAAAGAAAAATAGTGAAGACGAAAAAGGAGCATGGTGTAATCTTGAGCGCAGGGAAATTCCAACATTTTCACAGTGTCCACCTCTTAGTAGTTAAGGTCATCTTGTGGACTGACTCCTCTCCCAGAGTCACTAAAGTAGACCATGAGTTCCAGATTGGGAGAGGGACTCTCATAGTCAAAATAAAATAAGTTTTCCTCACTGCCACATTTAAAATCAATAACCTAATTTCCCAGCCGAGATAGGCTAGAGTGCAGGGGAAATAATTGTAACTGTAAAGGGTTTCACAACTAACTGCCCCCTAAGAGGAACAGGACTCTTTTTGATGCAGCCCAGTTACACAGCACCTCTGACACAAGGCTAAGCCTAAAAACTTCATCTATCCCTAAGTTTAGAAGTGTTGGAATTCAGGGTTCTGATTCAGACCATTATAGAGACCAGAGCCAGTCAAAAATTTTCCAATGCAATGTTTTTCCATTGGAAATGTCTGATTCAATGAAAGCAAAACTTTTTTGGGGAACACATATCAATTTCGTCAAAACGCAATGGGAAATTATCTGAATGGCTTGTTTAGACTTTATCATTTCAACTAATATATAACATATCGAAATACCAAAGTAGAAATGAAACAGTTAAAATGAAATATTTCAGATTATTTCATTTTGCAAAAAATCCCAAGATTTCTACTTTTGGTTCTGAGCTGGGACAAAAGAAAATTTCAGAATTTCCAGAGGGATGGGATTTTTTTTTTTTTTTTTTTTTACTGGCTATGATAGAGATTCAAGCTGGGATGATCAAAAGCATCTAGGAGACTTAGGAGCACAAATCAAATTGACTTGCAATGACTCCTGTGTCACTAAAATGCTTTTGAAAATCCCACCCATAGAGTCTGGGGTCTGGAGTTTTTGGTTGGACCTATCTCTAATGTGAACAAAAGAGAATGCCACCAAAAAATGAAAGCATTTTTGATTTTTTAAAATCCATTTTTCCCCATTTTAAATGATTGAGTACTCAATTATTCCAAGAATTACCATCACCAGCCATAGTTCATTTGTCTACCATGCCACTGCTCCTGCACCTGAGTCACACAAGCTGTCGCATTGAGTGCGGCAAGTGTGAATGAGAACCAAGCAGTTCAGTCAAGCCAGGAACCTTGGAAAAATGAAGCTCTGGCCCAGAAGAAGAGTCCTTGTTTTTTTCCTTTAATTGTTTGGTTCATCTCTAGATTTTTCTTTCTCTATAAGAGCCAATATGTTGTTTGGTCTATAGCCAAAGGGAATCAGTAGTATGACATACTGCTTTGTCCCAAGGGTCTTTTCTATAGTGAAAAGCATTCTCACAGGCTTCACTGATAAATAAATGGGGGGAAACACATAGTGGTAAAATGTACGCTGATATAAATAACTTATGTCAGCTTCTTATATTGGAACAGTGACCTTTTTTGCCTGCCAGGGATAAAAGAACTTACTGTTTTACATCCACAATAAATCAGACGCAAAAGGTGACAGAAATACTATGAGCTGTATCTGTAAGAAGAGCACCAGAGTGGAAATGCAGATTCAAATTGCTGGCATGTGTATTCATAGGGTGAGCAGGGAGCACCAAAAATAGCCCTAACACACCAACTGAGGAGGAGGGAAGATCTGGAGGGGAGCTCTGCCTACGGAAGCCGTGATGGGAAGTAGGAGCTCTCCTTCTGCGTTTAGTAGCTGACCATCTCCCCTGCATTCCCTTCCATTAAACCTTGTTTCCAGCCAAACTGAAAATGAGACAGTATTGAAAATCTGCCAGCTCCCACAAAGTTTTCAGCCCCATCAGTTGCAGACCTAAGTTGCTTAGCTAAGCAAATCTCATGGCATTCAAAACATTGTGAACTTCTCAAATTTAGACACTTCAAAACTAGTTTGACATTGCTGACCTATAACGTTCTAGCTTTTCTGACCTCTAATTTGTATCCATTTTCCATATGCCCCAAGGTTGATACAATATTAAAAGACACTGGGCCACATCCTCAGCTGGTTTGCCTCATAGCTTTAGCTGGCACAGTATGTTTTTCTAGTTATACAAACTGTTACAGAGCGAGAACAGTGAGGCTGGCACAAGAAACCTCCCCTTGTGTGTATTTTTCTGCTAGAAGTTCTCTCTTTCCCTCTCTGGGGGCTGGTCCACACTACCCGCCTAATTCGGCGGGTAGAGATCGATCTTCTGGGATCGATTTATCGCGTCTCATCTGGACGCGATAGATCGATCCCAGAAGCGCTCCCCCGTCGACTGCGGAACTCCTGCTTGCCGAGAGGAGGAAGCGCTGTCGACGGGGGAGCCTGCCTGCGCCGCGTGGACCCGAAGTAGGTACTTTTAGTTCGATATAGGAAACGTCGACTTCAGCTACGCTATTCTCGTAGCTGAAGTTGCGTTTCCTATATCGATCCCCCGCCCCAGTGTAGACCAGCCCTGAGATACACAGCAGTACTTGTGGTTTTCAAAGTCAATGTGAGTTAGGTACCTAATTGGCATAAGTACTTTTGAAAATTCCACACAGTCAGACTGGGTTCTTTCCTTATCACCAAAGTATAAAACTTCTGGAAGCAAAAGTACACCCCCAGTTATACCAGGTATGCCCCACTGTATTCCAGGTATGCCCTGAGTGACAGCACATTTTCTTCATTAGGATTAAACAAATGTAACTAACTGTAATTTAATGAATATTTAGTTGATAATGCATAAGATGGAATGGAATGCAGCTTTTAGCTGTACTGGCCTAAAAATAGTAAAAAGCAATAAATACTTATTTTCATCACTAAAGGCAGGAGTGTTGACTGAATACATATAGGGAATGTGTCTGTTCAGTAAGAAGTTGCTGTTTTTGTACAGTAACCAATCAGTTTGGAACTGCAGTTTCAAAGAACATTGTAAATTGGAGATGGGTTCAAACTGCAAAAATATGGATTGAGGTGCATATTTTGAAAAACACGATTTGCATTTAGGAACATCTCTTAAACTGTCTCATAACAACAAAAAAGAGTTACATACTCCGATCATAATATTCCTCCTTTCCACGTATCCCTCCACTTCTGCTGATTGCATGAAATATGTAAATGTATGTTGATTTTATTTCACAGTGGATGAAAATGCCCCAATTATGATGATCTCAAACCAAAGCAAAATTGCTAGATTTTTTCACAGACATCAAACACTAAATTAAGATCTTCCTCATCTAACTTCTAAACAAGTTTTCACCACTAAAAGTTGGCTCTTTGACAACTATGCTTCCTGTCCTGGGGAATGCTGAGACCTGTCCACTCAAATTGACTTCAGTGGAAGTCGAGGGGACTCTGAACCTCACAGGCTCAGATCCAATGTCTCCTAAATATTTACAAACATGTTCTCCCTCAGCAAGATGGCTTTGTTTCTCTATGCTAGAACTATTTGCTAATGCAAATATTTGTTTGTTGCTGTGGTTGTTCAATGAGGAAAGTGTATATGTCTGAACAAATAAGGAATCTGTGGTAATAAATTCACAAGGATGTGATGGAGAACCATAAAACATAGCCCCTGTGGAGCAATATAATCAGGTCATTACGTGAAGTGAGGAGTTCAGCCCAAATCTCAGACTTTGATACCTCAAGTTTCTCAGTGTTGTGTCTCAGTGTCTCATTCCTGTACAAACTGTTCATTATAAGGCACCCATCCTGATCCTGTCTGCAATTAGAAATTTGTAGGAAGTTTGACTGGCAAGGCCTCTGTCTGCTTGTACAATGATCACTATCCTCAAGAAATTATTTCTATTTTTGAACAACTGAATGCAGAATATACAGTAACTCCTCGCTTAACGTTGTAGTTATGTTCCTGAAAAATGCTACTTTAAGCAAAACGATGTTAAGCGAATCCAATTTCCCCATAAGAATTAATGTAAATGGGGGGGTAGGTCCAGGGAAATGTTTTTCGCCAGACATATGACATTATATGCATATACAGTATAAGTTTTAAATAATTTTAAACAATTTAATACTGTACTCGTCAATGATGATTGTGAAGCTTGGTTGAGGCAGGGTGTAGTGGGGTCGGGGCGCAGAGCGCCGGGTGGGCAGAATGGGGCAAGCCAAACAACCTTATAACGGAACATTGCGCAACTTTAAACGAGTATGTTCTCTAATAGATCAGCAACCTAATAACGAAACAATGTTAATCGGGAAGACTTTAAGTGAGGAATTACTGTAAACACATAAGTGAGAAGTTTCCTCATTCTAGTGAGGGATTTCACTGGAATTTCAAAACCACAAAGGAGTATATTTAATTCTGTTCTTTTAGTGGCCTCATATGTTCTCTATCACCTTGGGCCCAATCTTGTATTTCTTGTTCAGCCCAGACTGCCACTGAAATCAGAGGGGGTTCAGTTACACAAGGAATGCAAGATTGTGACCCCTCCTAACAGTAGAATATCACTTGGTAAATAAGATGTAGAATTGTAATGCTCCTAATTCATATAATTTGAGTCCGAGAGAGGGGTGGGTCCCATGATCAGGAGACTATCAAAGGAAGATATATGGGGTGATTTACAAGCTCTGGAAGGAACTCTGGGCTCTGAGGCAGTAGGAGTGAGGAGAACATATACAGCAAAGAAGTTGAAAAATAATAAATAAACTTTAAAACCCATTACCCTTGAACAGACAGTGCTGAAAGGCAGTGCGAAAGGATTTCTTTTCAGAAGGGCTTTCCTGGCACAATGCTGTGTTTCAAGGCCAGACCATGACAAACTGTATTTAAAAATGCTAGAGGGGACAAAAACCAATTTTTTTGGACAGAACATAATACTGATCCCTAGCTTTTACATCATTAGTTATATTGGAAATAAAAGGGTATGGGCTACAGCACTATTTGAAACAGAGTCAGGTAGCACTGAACAACTGCTATAACCTCTGACTTTCTGAAATGGGTCAGTAATTCGATAGCCACATGGCTTCCATTCACGTCTTGTGATAGCAGTATAATAGAAGAACGTAGAGGTAGGAACGCTACAATGCTTGCGCTACATTCCAGCCCTTGAAATTCTTCCCTTGGTACCACAGCTTTTGCCAAGAATATATTCAGGGCTGCAGCACTAGCATACAGGGTCAGAGTCCGTTTCCCATACGCGTGCCCATGTGAGTTCATTTTTTGAGGTTTATGTACTTTGTTACCGTGTGCAAGGGGAAACATTTTAACTGCTATTCAAGTTATAACTAAATCAAGTTGTGTGCACAACACGTAGACTTTGGTGGAAGGTGAACACGCTCACACTTGATTGACTGATTCTGGGCATACACTTGTAGTTGATTAGGGCTGGGCACACACAAATCTGATTGATTAGGGGTGAGGGAGTGTGAGCACATCCAACCTGATTAATGGGGGACTGGGGTAGGGCTGGACAAACACAGGTCTGAATGGTTGGTTGGGGCTAGGCACATTCTGATAGGCCACCCCGCCTGAGAGATGCCGGACTTCCATCACCTCTAACCATCCTTCATACATCATTGCAACCAAACCACCTTCTCCCAGAGTAATCAATTACTACCTCAGGTTTCCATGACTAAGGTTGCTGGTGGAAAAGTAATCTAATGGAAGAGTATGCACAAAAGGGAAGAAGGGGGCAGAGTGAAGGTAATGGTGCATTGGCTGTGGTTTATAGGAGTTGTGCTAAAGAAAGGTGTGTGCTTGTGGAGGGATGCATAGAAGGGTCAGTACTGTTAGGTGGCTTAACTTTTCATATCCTTGCTTTTGTTTGTTTGCATCAGTTGTGTTGTGTGTGTAGCAACTCTAACTCCATTACAACTAACATTTTTGTGTATGAATATATAGTAAATACATATTTTGTGAGCCAGATCCTTAGCTAGTGTAAAGCAGCCTAGCTCCACTGAAGTCAATATAGTCTCTGAAGAGAAGGGGCTAGATTCTCACTTAAGTAAATTGCTGCAGTTCTATTGTAGTCAGTCAATGACCTATCCTGATTTATGCCAGCAGAGGACCTGGTCCTTTCTGTATAGAGGTCTAGCTACACACTCCTATTTCTCATAGCAAACTAGCAGGGGACTAGGACTCCGTTCGATTGCCATCCCTAGTACTAGCATCTACACTGAGATTTTACAAGTCATGTGACCGCTTTGTGCCTCAGTTTCCCCAACTGTAAAATGGAATGTATAAAAACTTAACCTTTATAAAGTGATTTGAGCTAAGGACAAAGTATTCCTGCCATCCTTATAACCTAATCATGACTTTTAATCAAAAAATTCACACAGCCCAGCTGCAGTGTGCCTAACACAAATATTGTGACATTCTGCAGCAGCTATTCCCCCCTTGCTATACTCGCTCACACATGGTGTTTTGAAATATTTAAGAGGAAATCCTTTTCATTTTGTTCACTCCTGAAATCTGAAAAATTGGAAAATAAGAAACACTTCACTGCAGAAATAAATTACCCCTGTACATATGGGTGTATAATGCTCCCAAACTGCAATTAACTCAGGACTTTTGTGGATTACAGTTTAATAGACAGGTTGAGTCAGATTAACTGCTGCCTTGTACTTTGCTTAGTCATTTACATCTGTGCAAAGTGAATATAACACAACCGAAAACACAATCTCTCACTCACACCAGCGATAGCATTTTACATCCACTTTGCAGAGGTATAAATGACTACACTACACCAAGCCTTGGGGAATTAGGCCCATTGTATAAAGAATCTGGAGAGCTCAGGCTTGATTCTGATTTTACTTTCCAGTAAACCATTCCAAGTCAGCAGTAACGCCATTGAAGTCAGTGGAGTTACAACAGTATAAAACTGGTGTGAGATCAAAATCAGACCCTTGCAGTTTGATGGGGAAATTTCATCCATTGAACAGAAGTAGAATTAGAAAACATATGCCTTACTGGATTGTATGAAATCTCTTAGATAGCTACAGTAGTTGACATTAAACATCCAATGTTTGCCAATAGATACTTGTGCACCACCACAGATATTTCCTATTCCAGATATAGGAGAAAAATCAGAGCCCACTGTGAGATATCTGTTCACATATGTTGACTTTCCAGTAGTTATCCCTTTAGTCCAGTTATTGTCTGTTAATGAAATACTAACTGATTATTTAACAATGTGTTTTTTGAGATGTGTGCCTTAGAGATGTGCAAACTGGTTAGGATAAATATAGGTTCGGTGTGGACCTGAACCAAAACCCTGGCACTAAATATCCTTGGATTTGGGGATCCACAGGATCTGAGTTTCACAGATAGGTTGGATCCTCGGTAATTTAGAGACTGCGGGCTTGTCTACACTGGCAATTTACAGCGCTGCAACTTTCTCGCTCAGGGGGGTGAAAAACCCCCAGAACCCCAGTTTTTGTACTTCAGGTCACATTGCAAAATTTATCTTTTCTCCCAGGTGTTTTTTGGGAAAAATGGGCTCAGTGGGTTATACTAAGTGTGTGTGTATAATGATACAGTCTTTAATAACATGATCACATACTATTTTTTTCCTATAGGCGTCTTGCCTCATTCATTGCTCAGAGAATTCAATATTTCTTTTTATCCTCATCATTAAATCTGTATGTGGTATGCCCCATGCTGTATTTACTGCACACCATTTAAATCCTGCACTGAACACAGTATTAATTTCCTCATGGGCTTTTCTGTGCATTCGCCACTATAATACCTGAGTGCTTTATAAACGTCAATGATTTTATCTTTACAACCCGTGAGGCAAAATGGTATTATTAATTCCCATATTAAAGATGGGGATCTGGACAAAGACAAATTAAGTCCAAAATTGTCAAATGTCCACTGACTTTAGTAAAGCCGGGCTGTTAGGATAGTCAAAGATTTGACCTGTTATGTCAAAAGACCACCAGATTGCAAAATGCAGTTAGCGGTAAACTCCCCTTGGCCCTCATGTGTTTTTGTTCTTAAAAACAATACATTCGTTAACTGGAACAGGCTGTGAGGTATGGTCGGCAAACTTCTATAACATTAAAAATTTAAATGGGTTTCATTTTGAAAGGCTTTAAAGTAACTTTTCTTTATCAAGATTTCAATTAGAGGATCAGCTGTCTGACTGATAGCCCATTTCCAAAATAGGAAGGTTACTTGTAATTGCCTTGTTTGGAAGAAAAGTAAGCTCACTTGTCTGTCTTTAGATTAACAGAGGAGAAAGGGGAGATGACAAAATGTATCATAAGAATGATTTTTTTTTCCTGATGAATTAATATTGAGTGACTGGCTTTGTTGTGCTAGGTTTTTCCCATTAGGTAGTGTTAGGGGTTGGAGGGGGGTTATATTAAATTTTCTGTAAACAGGTGACAATGTCTTCTGAAGCCATTTCACCCAGATAAGATCGTGACAACATCCTCAAAAATGGTCTTGTATGTCTGGATTTTGTATCTCTGTAATATAGAAAACAAACAAAAAAATTGTTTTTAATTGTTGGCTTAAGCACTTGTTGACGCTCACTAGGGTGGGAGCTTTCCTTTACTAATAGTGAGTTCCAAACTCCCCCTTCTGGCCTTGAGGTGAAGACTGCCTTTACAGAAACAGATTTCAGAGTAGCAGCCGTGTTAGTCTCTAAGGTGCCACAAGTACTCCTGTTCTTTTTACAGAAACAGGAATTCACCCTGAAATCTCTCCCAAACCCTTATCAGTAGCAAACATTCAGCCTTAGAAGCAGCAGTCACCTTGATTAGCAGCAAACAGGCCCAGAGGTGTCCTGTCCCCTCCCCCCAAATCACTGATTAGGGGCCTCCTTTTCTTTGGGCTCTGGCTGACCTTTAAAGGCAGAATGATGTGGGTTCATCAGGGTTGCAGGTTCAGGATGCAACATGGGCCTATCCCCCTGCTCAGAGCTGCTTGAAAGCCTGCCACTTTGCTGCAGCTGCCACCAAACCCATACACTGCTCTTACTGCCAACACACACTGGTCCTTCTTCTTCCTGGGAGAGTTTGCAACAGGAATTTGGGGTGGGATTTCCTGCCCTCTCTCTATGCAACTAGAACTTTGGGAGTGCGGGGTGGAGAGGCCAGTTTCTCCTGTTTGCTTGTCCCCCTGCCAAGCAGAGCACTGCTGCTCTTCTATGGAGTGGGGCTTCACACTCACTAGCAATGACCTTATTCAAAACTTGATTGGACGGAGATGCATGGCTCCAAGGCAGGCCTCGCATCTAATTGGTCCAAAGACCTTGGAGGAGGTACCACAAGGCAGAAATTAAAGGCATTAAATGCCTATAGCATAAGAATCAGGGGTAAGCCACTTGTGGGAAGACTAACATTCCAGAATGTCCAAGACTCATCACCTTGGGGAGCGGAAGTCATGACACCAACGAACAGGCCATGTGCACCCAGAAAAGGCCCGCTAGCGAGAAAACAGACCATCACCATCAGGCTCCTCCTCTACTAGAGTCTAGAAGACTACAAGAGCTGAAGAGTTTACAAAGTCCCTCTTATTTTTAAGTATTTTATTTTTCTGTTTTTCTATTCTTTATCCCCACATTTTTATTTCCAGGGTATGGAAGTAAAAGTGTGACAATCTGCATGCTTTTGTGTGAGAGTGCCCATAAAACCCACACGGGGAAAGTGATGGGAAAGCAAAGTTCCCCAGGTTTGTACAACCTTATATACTGTCTCAAAGATACTCATTAAAGTATGCTCTCTGTTTGGAAGTATTGAGGCTATCATCTGTAATTTCTGGTTATTACGAATTATTAAACTTCTATATATTCATACAGCCTGTATTACAGTGCCTTTATTGGGGAGGAGAGCTAGCCACCACAGAAGAACTGACGTCAGAAAAGGAAGCTTATAGTTGACTCTGGATTCAGACATAATATGGAAGATAATTATCTAAAGACATTTAACAAGCATTAAATTACAGGTTTGACTGACTTTCATAGAATTCACTAGCTGGGATTTTTAATTAAATGGAAAGCCAACTTCTTAGACTCCCTCTTAAAATTTATGTAAGGATTGATTACACTGCTCTACAGCCAAAATGCTTCTGAAATAAATGTAGTCAAACTTTACTAATTCTGGGTCACTGTGAACGAAAATGATGCTTAAAATTGTTGATTGGCTCTAGTTTTCAAGATATGCTATTGGGTCAGTATATACAACCCTTGACTTGGGAATGGCGGAGGATAAGTGAGTTATAAAGGGAAGGGATCTCAATTTAAACCAGAAATGACTAAAATACATCTTTGACTGGATCTATGAATAAATCTATGACTGGGTTTGGACAGTACTTGCTTTTTAAGCAAAACAATGAAAGATGCAATCTGAAGCTGGTATTGCGTCATACATGATATGAATTGCATCATGTTATTCCTAGAAGTCATGGATGATGCAATCCTAACGAAGCTTACATCACTCTGCTGAACAAATTGCCCTATATCAGCTCTAGAAATCATACAGTGTCGTGCTCTCTTATTTGTCAGTGTTTCATTTTGCAAAGGGACACATTTCTGTTTAGCCAAAGTGAGCAGAGATGCCTCGTACTTGTGTGAACAGTGCAGATAACTTCTGCTATGTTTGTGGTGAAGTGACTTTTGCATCACAAAAGCACAGTATAACCACTATGGTTAAGAAAGCCTATCACCTTTATTTTGGCTGCAAAATTGGAGATCAGGACAAGAGGTAGGCCCCACACATATGCTGCAACACTTGTGCAACAAATCTTCGCCAGTGGTTGAACAGGAAAAGGAAATCTATGCCTTTTGCAGTGCCAATGATTTGGAGAGAGCCAACAGATCATACCAGCAATTGTTACTTCTGCATGGTGCCTCCAGTTGGGAAAGGTGTGTCAAAGAAGAAAAAGTGGACTGTGCATTATCCAAACATTCCAGCTATACGCCCAGTACCCCACGGAGAAGGACTGCCGGTTCCTGATGCACCAGAATCATTCTCACTTGAGTCAGATGAGGAAGAGGAAGAGGATAAAACTTCTGGTCCTGAACCATCAATGTCACAGGATCCACATTTTCTCCCATCCTCCTCCTCTGAACCACACCTCATAACACAAGGTGAACTGAATGACCTTGTCAGGGATTTGGAACTACCCAAGAGTAAGGCAGAGCTGCTGGGCTCCAGTCTACAGCAGTGGAATCTCCTGGCAGGTGATGTTAGGGTTTCCATGTTCCATGACCGTCAAAAGGATCTTGTCCCATTCTTCTTCATGGAAGGTGATCTTGTAGCCTGCAACAACATCGATGGTGTGATGGCAGCCCTCAACATCGTTCACGATCCAGATGAGTGGAGACTGTTCATTGATTCATCGAAGATGAGTCTTAAAGCTGTTTTACTGCATAATGGCAATGTTTTGCCATCAATTCCAGTTGGTCATGCAGTCCATATGAAGGAAACCTATGACAACATGAAACAACTTTTGAGGTGCATAAACTATGACCAACATCAGTGGCAGCTTTGTGGCGATTTGAAGGTTGTTGCTCTCTTGCTTGGTCTGCAGACTGGATACACAAAGTACTGCTGTTTTCTCTGCGAATGGGATAGTCGT
>NW_020698074.1:1890713-1909287 GCF_002925995.2 Terrapene triunguis | reverse complement strand
TTATTTATATAACCCTTTTGCTGATTTTTAAAGTGTTACATAAACAGGACAGGTGAAATATTATCATGTAAAGCAACCATAAACACATGAAAAGACCTAGGTTTACAATTTATGATTAAAACGCTACTATCTACACAATATACATAGACATAAAATGTAAAAACTTAAATATCTTAGAAACAGTAGCCAATCAGTTGTTTTAATTGTCATATTTGAATTCAGCACATCAAAATACATAATAAATAGCACATTTTATCTCTGAAGCAGACGACTTCTCAAAAATTGTAGACCAGTGTTATTTTTGGTATCTATTCAATTATTTAACTCCACTTAAAAACTAAGACTAACTTTGTTGTGATTTGTTGATTAAATCTTGATTTGACTCTGATTTGATAGTTTGTAATTATTAGTTTAATATTCATAACAGCTTAGCTTAGGTGAAAGGTTTTCTTGATAGAAATAGCTAGAGTCAACATACCTTTCAATAAACAACCCGGGGCCAGAACCTTGGAGGACTTGGGGTGGGCACCAGCAGGTCAACCTTAAACCCTGACCAGCTGCCCCTAATAAGGTTCTCATACCACACAGCATTGACAGAGAAGCATCGTCCGCACTAATCACCATGCTTGATCAGTGACAGCTATTCTTATGCACTGCTACCCCAACCTTTGATTTGAATGCTAGTGAGAAAAGAAAAAGAAATTGTCATTTGCCCTGAGCAAAGTCCCTTTCCTCAAAACACATTAACAAATATAAAGATTCGGGAGGGCGGGAGGAAAGGGAAACGAATACGTAGCACAGCTTTTTCCAAGTAGACAGAAAGTATCAATGTTGGTCATTAGAACAAAATAAGTCCACTAGGAAGTAGTACTAGTTGCATCTGGGTGACTTTCTAGGCCACTGACTGGCTAATATCCCCAGGAACAGATAGTTTTAAAAATTTCTATACTAGTTCCTACCTCTTCCTAGGTACAATTGATTATCAGACAGGAAAGAGCTAGGGGTTCAGTCTTAAGCAAAGGGCAACATGTAATGGTACCATCCCTGGAGCTACATGGGGAACAGAGAATCATAACCATTCCCCTTTCAAAAGGATGAGGCTCACTTCACTCCCCTTTCCCACCTGGCCAGAGTATGGTCAAAGTGACAGTGATGGTTGTGCAATAGCGTTTTACTACCCTTCTAGCCCCGAAAGTTTCTGCAACTCAAACTAGCAGTGAACCTAGGTAATATTTCTTGCAAATCAGAACTATGGAGAGATGCAGAACCGTACCTTGGGAGCTTCACACAAGATATTGATTTAAGTTTGCAGTTAAACACTGAAGTCAGGGAATTGACAAATTAAAGAAAACAGGAAACCCAGATATTAATATTATTGTGTTTTATTTTACTTTAAAAACACAGTAAACACAATGCCACTTCACTCCAGTTCAAGCTCCACCCCTCGGACACCTCCTCCTCTTCTCTCTCTCTGGATGTAAAGTTCCGGCAGTGAGAGAGGCTTCTTTGTTCTCACTCCGTCTGGTGGGGAGCTTCCTTGCCCTCGCAGAGGTGTGAACTGGCTGTCATCTTAACCAGCTCAGCTGATTTATTGTCTGACACATTCTTTTTCTGTTTTCTCTTTTCTCTTGAGGCCATTTTGGGGCATTGTTTTGATGTTAAGACTCAGGCATGACTTTAACACTGTGAATCGACAGAAGGTATAAAATCTTCACCACACATTCACTTCCCACTCACCATTTGCACAGGATCTAGGTTGTGTTCCTTGCTGACACAGTGTGTACCTATAAGCAGCCTGGGATTGAGTCTGCTTCATGGACAGCCTTGCTATAAGCTGTTTGCTGTCTCTCCACAAGGCTGAGCGCCCAGTAGGAGCAAAGCTGAGCCCTAGGAAAGGATTTCAATTAAAAAAAAATTTAACTGAGACAATACTTGAACCACAAGGAGGAAACAAGCCTGTGTCTGCTGTTTAAGCACTGCCAGGTCACTTGAGACCTGGGCTGGATTCAGTTTGATACAATGCAGGTCAATGTGAGAATATTACTGCCTGCCCTGGTTGCTTTTCTGGAGAGTTCAACTGCATTGCAAGTAATCTGGGAGTTTGCTTTCAAACTTTTACTAATTTAGCACTCTCACTGTGACCTAATTAAGGATCCTTTTATAGAACATTAAAGTTTCAGTCAGCATCTTTAAGAATATGGAGAGACATGGAGCGCAGCACTAAAATGTCTTTTTAATATAAATATGTATTAATTAGAGACTTAATGACACAGTCAGTCTGCTACTAGGGAAATTCCAATTAGAAAAATCATGCAGCAGATAAATGTTTGGTGACAGGGCATGTTCCATAAGACATCGTACAATCTAATTTGTGTTCATCATCCAAATGATTTTGATTTGTTTCTTCCTATATATTTAGGGCTAAATTGTGCCTTTATTAGGCACAACCCTGAGTAAGGGGCATTGAAGCATTCACAATCCCAGGTATAGCCCCAGGATGCACTGTGCTTCAAAGACGTCCCTCTGAGGTACAGTCCCATCCTACTTCCCCTTTACTCTGAATGATCGGGTGTAGTAATTTGCTGCTGGCCTATCCCAGCTGCAAAGTGGAGCCAAGGTTCAGTCCATTTGCTCAAGGGGGATGGAGGTGAGAAGCTCCTGATTCCATGGCCAAATAGCCTACACAGAGAACTAATGGGGGATGGAGTGTCTTACTTCCCTGCATAGCCATGTGGCAATTTAGCCTATCTATATGTAACAACCTGCTTTCATTACAGGCCTGTTGTAAAAATAAAACAGCATTAAAAATTAATAAGGAAACAATTTGTTTGAAAAATTGTGTTCTAGTGCAAGCAATTTTAACTAGCACTAAGGCATGTCTCCTGCGAATTATTGTTTGATTTGCAGCGCAGGATATTGTGTAGCAAGCAGAAAAAGCTCTGTGCTGTTTATGCCACTGACATTTTATGCCAGAAGGTGCTGTTGCTTATTTGGTGTGTGTTTGTGTTTCTTTGCCTATTAATTGTAGAAAAATTTTGGCCATATAGTTCATCATATGGGCACTATTAATTCTTAAATATTTGTGGAAGGCTGAGACTTATATATGTTTATCCAGAATATTTTAATATGCTTAATATATCTTTGTTAGAAATCAGAGCAGCACCAGCACTTCTTTTTAAAGGTAATTTTATGGTGCATCTTTTATTATTGTAATAAATACAAATGTTATCTCCATGTTGTTAGGGAATATGGCTCCTGTTGTCTTTTCAGTTCAATTTGACTGGTTGCTATGCAGAGTGCACAAGGAAAAAAATGTGTTGAATTATAAATATGGTTCACCCTTCTGAAGGCTATGCAAGCACTTCAGAAGCAGGAATTGCTACAATCATCACTAAAATACAGCCACTTCTGAGGTAGAATACAAGCGCTACTCGACCACTTTAGCTAGACAATAAAGACTACTGTATTCAAAGTCAATTATCTAATTGTAAATTGGCCAAGACATCCTAAAGTCTTATGAAAAAGCCACAGGAACATTGACATCAGGAGTGTGATATTTTATCTCATCCAAACAATCTCCAGCATAATCCTCTCTGTCCCTGTGCTGGGACCTATTGGTTCAACAGAGTGCTAAGGAACAATTCTAAACTGGGGAGGGGATGGGTCACTGACAGGCAGCTTGTTCCCTGATCCTCCTCCCTCTGCCTGCTCTTGTCCTGTTGGTGTGAAATGGTTTCAGGTGATTTCAAAGTGTGCATGAGGATGTGATAGGAAGGGGAAAAAACACAGGCATCCACCTTTTCTCCCAGGCAACTTCCCTGTGCCATTTTGTATGGATTTTTAACCCCCTCTATCCTGCAGCACAGCCACCCCCTTTAACTCTACAAGATGCAAGTTGTGGTCACACTACTCACTCTACAGTGAAACAAGCCTTCTCAACTTGGTCAAGGGGGAAACGCAGCCTTGAGAATACGCTATCACCAAACAGTGTCTTTTTAATGGTATGAGCTTTAGATGAGAAAATGATTGTGCTGAAATTATACACAGTATTTGGATTTCCTGCTGAATTCATTCTCCCTGTGACAAATGGTTCAGAAATAATTGGGAGTGGGAGGGAAACTGCTACCTAATGAAATATTTGCTGCTTATTTACTTGGCTTCTATTCACACCATCAGTTATTTGGTCAGGATACCATGTTACCTGCTACCTACAGCTGCTTAACCAGAGGTGAGAGAAAAATAATTATAAGACAGACCTTTATGAATCATTTCAAATGATCCTTTTCCTTTGGAGAAGATGGGCAGGGAGAACAGTTCCTTTGGAGAAGAAAAATAATGCTGTTAGAGACAGGAAGAAGCAGGGCTTAATTTAAGAATTTTGGGAGTAGGTGGGAGACGGAGAAATCTGTTGGGGATGACACCCCCCAAAATTCTAGAGACTGTAAGAACAGATGTGTCATATTTTAATACATTGTGTTTGATTAGAAATCTGAGCCTTCCCCCTCCATGATGGAACTCCAGGAGCTTAATAGTCAAAAACACAGTTGAAAAAGGTGATATTAGCTAAGAAAACACCAACAGTGGGGTTTTCCAAAGCACTTAATAGGAGTGAACTAGAACTCCTGCTGATTTCAGTGACAAAGAGTCCTGTGGCACCTTATAGACTAACAGACGTATTGGAGCATAAGCTTTTGTGGGTGAATACATGCGTCTGACGAAGTGGGTATTCACCCACGAAAGCTTATGCTCCAATACGTGTGTTAGTCTATAAGGTGCCACAGGACTCTTTGTCGCTTTTTACAGATCCAGACTAACATGGCTACCCCTCTGATACCTGCTGATTTCAGTGAGAGCAAATAGGGCCAGCTAATACTGACTACTTTTGAAAATCCCATCTTACTTGTCAAGGTCTGTGCCCACAAACAAATCCCAAGGAAAAGGACATTGCCTGGGGTGAAGAAAGGCCTGAGATACGTATGCAGAGTTGCTTACACCGCCATTTGATAAGATGTGCCTAGGTTAAGTTCAGCCAATAATGCTCCAAGTCTCCTAAACCATTGAGTGGGTTTTACCATTGCCTCCATAAGCTGACAAAACTGCCCCTCTTATGGTACTCTGTACTTCATCATCTGGTCTCAGTTGGAACCGGGAAATTCAGGGTTATGGGAAAGTGAAAAAAATTAAAAGAAGGATTTTAGAATATTAAAAGAAAGTTTGGTTCAAGTTTTGGGTGAAAGTGGAGATCAGTTCTTATTCTCTATGGTTCAGTTCTCTCGTCCTCATTAAGGCCACGGTAAAACCATAAATAAAATAGCCAAAAGAAACAGTAAACAAAATATCCTTGTAATTAGAGCTGTTTGAAAAAAAATTCAGCTTAATATTCTGTTGGAAAATTTCATTGCAACCTAAACATCTTGTGGGAATGTGTCAATTTTGATAGGGAAAAAGTCAAAATGTTTGACTTTCTCTTTTGCTTCAGTAATATCAAAAGGTTTCATTTTTACTTGAAATGAATAAAACAATGTTGTCATATCACATAAATTATATATTATAATGATATGACATTATCAAAACATCAAATCAAAACAGAATGTTTTTACATGTGCTAAATAATATGATTCAATATTTCTAAATTGAAAAATTTCAGAGTTTTCATTCCAGGGGAACTTTCAAAATAACACCTTTTTGTTCTGATTTGGAATGAAAACAATTTTCAAAATGTTGAACTTACTTGCAGAATAGAAATCCCATTTTCTTGCGGGCTATACTTACAATGCAGAAGACTCTTTTTCATGTCAGATATGTCACACTATATATGACCAAAATCTAAAGCAAAAGCTTTCACCAAGAGCCCGAGTTTGTAGATTTTGATCTAAAATGCTTTAATCTCTTACTACTTCCAAACCATGTGCATTTAGGTTTCTCAAAATATTTCCATCAACAATAGGAGTGTTCTTCCCCACCCCCACCACTCCAAATGAGAGCCACATATTGTTTACAAAGTCAAAAATGGAACTATACTATCCACACAAAAGTTAAATTTGATTGTAAATGTAATCTGCTTCAGGATCAGAACCGACAAACCTCTCTCTACCCTGGTCTCATTCATTCAAGCGTTGGTGTTCCCATCATCCTTACCTGTAACATCTCCTACTGCAAGCATAGAAGGGAGCTAGTCTTTCATGTTTCTTGTGCAGAAGAAGCAGATTAGAAGTAATATATGAAAGTGGATTCTCCAAGACCTGTTGGCTCATTTCCAGCCACCTCCTTAATGCCCGCATTCCTGAAATGATTTGTATGTCTCTTGAAGGCTAGAGATTTGCCTCCATTTCCAGCTCTCTCTCAGACTTTGATGCCAGACCTTTTAATGCTTGATCAAATATTTTATTTCATTCAGTGAACTGGAGAGGATATTGACAACACCTGGCCTTAGAAATAAAGATCATGAACACTCTCTAAAATTAGCTAGCCTGGAATAGCTTGGAGATCCTCTTGTACCTTCTAGCTCTGAAGATAGCAAGAAATGACCCTGGATATATCTGACAGATCATATTGTATGTGACTTATAGTATGATATCAAACATTATAGCAGGCTAAACATGAGTCAAAGTGGTTTAGGACTACCAGATAAATTATCCCTCTGATAATGTTTGTGTTTGTCAATCATAGTTTATTGGAGAAAGGCAAAGATAGCCGGACTTCACCTTTGTGGAGAGAATGATAACGGCTTATATTTCGCTCTGTTGGTAGCTGTTGTTGCATAAGAGCCTCCCAGTCTTTAAAACACTTTTCATGCCTCTTAAAATTCTTCACAATTTTTATTATTTATTTCTTCAACTGAACTACAATATTGGTCCTTTGGCATTAAGTGAAATTACTTTAAGGAATAATGCTTAATCTGCATACGCCCTCTGAGCCAAACATGTTCCAAAGGCCTGCGTGCGGGATGCTCACTCCATTTTACACATTTGAACCCTTTCAGGGTATGTCTACACTAGCATTTTTACCTATAGTTAACTGAGTGGCAATTAACTCAAAGTAAAACACTCTGGTGAAGACAAGCCCTTTAGTGCATAAATACAAGTTTAGTACATGTAACCCTAGCTAATCTGTTGGAAAATTTAACCTCAAGACATTGGACAGGTCAATGCCTATGAACTTTATGACCAAGTTCAGCCCTGTATTATCTCTAATGCCAGTATTATTAATTTGTAATGGGGTAGTGCTTAGTAGCCTCAACTGGGATCGGTGTCCCCACTGTGCTAGGCATTGTATGAATAGATAATGAGACACATCCCCAGCCTCCAGATATTAAGGTATAAACAAACAAGACAGACAAAGGGTAGGAGGGGAGACAGAAACACAAAGAGATGAAATCATATGCTCAAAGTGACAACATAGCAGTGACTGAGGCTAGGAGAAGACCTCAAGTCTCCTGACTCCTACCCCAATACTCTCCCCTAGACTACACTGCCTCCCTATTGGTCCTACAGTAAGGTTGTGATGGTTTGGTTTTCCAATTAAATAAACTTTAAACTAGTAAGAAAACAATACCCTAAATCCTAATTATTTGGACGAAAACAAAAAGAAGTTAAGCTATTTATAGTACCTCAGCGCTTGGAGAAATAATTTACTATGCCAAGTTTCATACACAAATATTCTATTTGGCACCACCACAAATTTGATAAGAAAGGATCTAATAATATTTGTATACTACTCCTTAATTTAATGTGACTGAAGTTTATCAGATATGAAAAGATGGTTTCCTGTTATATTAGAGAAGATGCAAGCTCCTCTTATTGTGTTTGCCAAAGGTTGAGAGAACCTGTAACTGGCATAAATTGCTGACAGAAAATGTGTTTTATGTGACAGTTTGAGGACAATTTGTGAACAGAGGGGACAGTCAGCCAGACAGCCTGTATGAAATATTGAGGGCTGGAACGTATCCGGCTCCTGTGGTAGCATACAAGGGTGCGGGAGAGGCACAAGATGCCTTCACACTTTGTAACCCTGCACAAAGGCCAGTCATGCAGGGGAAGGAGCAGAGAACAGCCAATCTATGTTTCACAAGATGGGAGGAGGAAGAAGAGTCGCCTTGAGCCACTGAAAAATGTCTGTTCCCTCCTCCCCTGCTTTTTGAAAATGGTATTCCCTCCTACCCATCCCCTACCCAAAACCGTTTGTCAGCTCCCAGGGCGGTGGACAGAGCTGAGCCTGCCAGCGGGTCTGTTTTTCTCCAGAGGGTGGGGAAGGCAACCAATCATAGGGGGTTTCCCCTTGGCAGGTCTCAAAATGGCATGAAGGCCTTATCGCAAAATACCCTTGCAGCAGAGACCAAAATCACATTACTTACACTCAAATTGTGGAAGCTGGCAATGCTGCAGGCCTGGGAGACCTCACAGTCTAAAGACCTGAGTGGATACAGTGCAGTACAGTACCACATGACCTAGACAATGAAAGGGGTGTGGGGTGAGGAAAGTTTCACAGAACAGGTGAGTCATTTTCATGAAGCTTTTGAAGGAGATGAGAGGTGCCTGCCAAATACTTTCAGAAGTTTCTCAAATGAGTGCCTAATAACTGTGATACGCAGCCAAAACCTCTTGAGTCTGAAAGATTGGGATGGAAAAAGAGATCGGATAATAGGTTCTTATTCTAAGGGTTCCTCCAGTTCCTGCTTCTGGCCAGTCTGGAAATACAGCAGCTACAGTCAGTCAGAGTCTCTCTCTCTCTCTCCCCTTTCCCCCTCCCCCCCCACCACCTTTTGCTTCCGATCCTTGTCAAAACCAGGAAGTGGATAGCATGAAGAACATTTTTAAAATGTGGAAATTTTTCAAACAAAAGAAAGTTTTGGTTCTGGTTCAGTTTCAATCAGCTTTCCAAAATTGCCATGAAAATCTACCAGCCCAGATACAGAATCTACTTGCTCTGGCCTTTACTACAACATTTACAGGGGGGGGTGGGGGGGGAGATATTTAATTACTCACCTAAACATAAATACTTGCCCCAAATGAGTGGACAAACAGAATTTTGCAAGGCTAGTTACACTTTGAACACAGATTGAGATTGACATCTGATTAGGTACCATGTGGACAGCCTCACCTGGAAAAGAATCACTACCTCTAGGATCTATTTACCCTTCACTAGACAGGAGACAGTGTCATGGGATACTTTTGTACCAGGGACCAGAGCAATGGTGATTCCATTACTCCCAAGTCTAGGCCAGCCTCTAAATTAAATCTTATTGTTCTCCTCATCTCCTGCCATCAAACATTAAAAGAGGCCATTTAAGAGGCAAGAGGGAATTCAATCACTGTGCAACAAGGTGATTTTGAGGCTATTTTTAATAACTAAAGGGTTTGTGCTTTTATAGCAGAACCCTGCAGAAGACAATGGGTTAGTGTTAGCAAATAGCTCCATCTTCTGTTCTGCATGTGGAAGTTCCGAAAACCTGATTCCAGAAAACCATTGATGCTGTTTTAAAGTCACTGCTTAGAAGAAATACATTCAAGCTCACATCTTCAAAACTGAATCCTGTGCTGTATAATTTAAATACCCTTACAAAAGCTAGGGAAGTGGAATAGAGAATGAGTCTTAACTGACTTCAGAAAGCAACATGCTCCTATTTGCAGAGTCCATAATCGGAAATCATCGGGTCGGCTGTTCTCAATGTTTTCTCAATAATCTTTTATTTGTCTTGCTGTGGAAGTCTATTATTTGGGACATGCATGCCCATTAATCTCCTGTTGCATCTGTAAGTTATTTTACTGAGGACATTTAAACTCCTCTCCTATAATACGTCCCAGCTTGTGTCTTTGCACAATCTCTGCTAAATAGTTATGATTACACTTTATCTTATTGCATACTTAGAGCTGTTGCAGTCAGCAGGGGTTTTGTCATTGACTTCAGGCTCAATTCTCTCCTGCATCTGAGCAGAGATGCGGAGGAATATCAGGAAGTTAGCACCGCCACAAACCCTGACCCAACAATCCCTCACCCATCCCCTTGCACACTACCGACCCTGGAGTGACCAGGGGTGCCTGGAAGAGGGGCCACCTCTGCTCGGTTATACCAGCAGTGAGGTCCCTTCCAGAGGAAGAATTCTCTGCTGTCCATGTACAGTCAGAATCTACACTCCCGGCAAAGCTGGCATTCTGGGCCACCTCCATACCACATTTTGTGCCACCTCTGTGGTGCAAAGTGGTCAGATTGTACCAGAAAATCTGGCCCTCCAATTGGAGCAGAATCAGGTCCAGAAGCATAGACTCTCTGCACCTTGAAGTCTTTAAACCATGATTTGAGGACTTCAATGGCTCAGACACAGGTTTGATACAGGAGTGGGTGGGTGAGATTCTGTGGCCTGCATTGTGCAGGAGGTCAGACTAGATGCTCATAATGGTCCCTTCTGACCTTAAAGTTTATGATTCTATAACTCAAATAGACAACAAGTGTAACTACAAATCTCCCCACATATTGCCATTTTAAAAAGTTCAAATGGAAACGTTTGGAAGAAGAAAGTATATACAATAGTATGAAATAGTAGAAACATTTGAGATAATTACACTGGTTCTGGGACAGAGTGCACAGCACCCAGCAGCATCAAGCCCATTATTCATCGATTAATGGTCCCTTCTGGCCTTCCAAAGTTTCTTGTCTTGTCTGTGTAACACAGGCCACAGAGGTCCATTTATCCCTGTATTTAGCTCAACAACTTATGTTAGACTAAAGTATATCTTCCAGAGAGACATCCCATCTTGAGCTGAAGACAGCAAGAGATGGAGCATCCACCACTTCCCTTGGTAGTTTGTTCCATGGTCGGTCTTGCCAATGCCATATACAGAGGTAAAATCATCTCCCTACTCTTACAAGCAATTATGAACAAGCTGTTAAAAAACTATTTATAGGATGTGCACATTTCATTTTTGTTACTCTTTCTCAACACACCCCAAGGTGAAGCTCCTTCAACCTTTATGCAGGCAAAACTCCCTTTAACTATTTCAGTACACTGAGGATAGAAAGAAAAGAACTGCGATGGAAGGTACTTGGCAAGATTAGAGGCAAAAAAATAAAACAAAGCCCAGGTAAACTGTCTTAAGGAATTTTAGTGGTTGTTGTGGCTGATTGATTAATGTTCCTTGAAAGAAGTTAGACTACTGCCAACCCTTTGAAGTTAAAAAATCGTGAACCAGGGCCCAAAAAACTCATGAACTTAGCACAAAAATCATGATATATATTAATAAAATCATGGCTTTGATCAGTCTTCTGATTTGTAATTCCCCTTGCCCAGTATCTCATGTTTGTCTTTCTTCTCCCTTCATCTATGGGGGAGCAGGGGGAACACATCTTCCTTCAGAGGTGGCAACAGGGGACTCCCTGCTAGGACAACTCTTCTCCCATCAGGTGCTGATGCTGTTCCATCTCCTCAGGCAGATGCGCCAGCTCCGCCTGCTTTCCCCCCTTCAGATTCTTCTGCATGGTGAAGCCTGACACCATCAGACAAGGAGGAGGAAGAGGTCTGGAGGAGCAGTGCACTGCTACCTCTACTCTCTTGGGATGAATCATGAAGGGTGTTCCACACTTGGAAGATGAAACAGAGATGTACAGGACTCTGACAAACAGAGGGAAGGGGCCGACGTCCTTTGTTGGGAGGAAGGAATGTGAAGAGAGACAAAGGCAGAGCCATGAAGAGTGAGAGTTTTCTAGTGAAATTAAAGGCACTGACAGTATGCTTGAACTTGATGCAGTGGGGGGGAAGAGCACAGTGGCAAAGACTAGGTGACATGGTCAGAACAATGGGCGTATGGACTGGAGCAATGTAGGGACAGGAAATATTTAGAACACTGGGTAAATTTCAATACTACATCCTTCAAACTGATCAGAGGCACATAACAGGCTGGAGGCCTCACAGTATAGGTGAACAGTGAAAAGTAAAAAGCAGATCCAGGAGAACAAAGTGACGTCTCCCTCCACATTCTGCACTCATGAGAGTGCTGCTCTCTGTGGCCATCAATATGGTCCAGTGGCTAGGATGTTACCCAAGACTCGGAAGACCTGCTCTGCCACAGACTTCTTATGTGATCTTGAGCAAGTCACTTAACCTCTCTGTGCCTCAGGGCACGTCTTCACTACCCGCCGGATCAGCGGGTAGCAATCGATCTATTGGAGATCGACTTATCTAGTGAATACGCGATAACATCAATCCCTGATCGCTCTGCCGTCGACTCCGGAAATCCACCGCGGCAAGAGGCGGAAGCGGAGTCGACGGTGGCGTGGCAGTGGTCGACTCGCCGCCGTCCTCGCAGCCAGGTAAGTCGACCTAAAATACGCAACTTCAGCTACGCTATTCACGTAGCTGAAGTTGCATATCTTAGGTCAACCCCACCCTGTAGTGTAGACCTAGCCTCAGAGAATAGCAGTGCCCTACCTCACAGGGGTGTTGTGAGAATAAATACATTAAAGGTACTCAGCTACTATGCTAATGGGTATATAAATACAATAGATATATAGATATTACTACTGCTTAGTAGCAGAAATTAGTCTAAAGAGAAGTGCCAGTGGGGGGCAGGAGGGAGGCTGATGGTGGTGCAGAGGAGAGTCAGAGTGGTGGGAGATGGACAGGATAGACTGACAGCTCCCCCAGCCGAGCTGTGATGTTGGGAAAGGGGAGCTCCCTCAGAGCAGCCAGGGGAGGGCAGCATTGCCAACTCTTGTAAATTGATCACAAGATATGGGACCTACAGGAGGAGCTGTTGTGCTAATAAGAGAAACTCCTCTGATCCTGCAATTTTGAGGGCCTGTCTGAGAGCTGTGGGGCTGAGGACACTGACCTGACCTGCCACTGAGTCCTGCTTTCATGTACAGCCCTATGCCAGAAGATGAGTCCTGGGGCCCTAGGAGGCAAGGGAGGGGGAAATGGGGCTGCTGGGATCCAGGCAGAGGAGAAGCCCAGGGACAGCGGAAGGGGAAGTGCTGTGGCTGTGTCTCAGGTAGAGAAATCGTGGGGCAGCAGGAGGTAGAGAAGGCTCGGGGTGGCTGGTTCTTGTCCACATGCTCAGGATCTAACTGATTGCCATATGTGGGGTTGGGAAGGAATTTTCCCTCAGGTCAGATTGGCAGGGACTTTGGGGATTTTTGCCTTCCTCTGCAACATGTGGGTGCAGGTCACTTGCCAGGATTATCTGGGTATATCTCACTTTATCATTTCCCTGCCACTGCATGGGCCCCAAGCACTGGTGCACCTCAGTCCTTCCTATTCTCTGCCTGTGGCAGAAAACAAAGTCTAGTTTCCTGTGGGATGTAATACTTTGGTCTTGCTTCAGTTGTTGGGTTAGCGTGCAGGTAGTAGTGGCATTTGATACACAGGAGATCAGACTAGATGATCTAGTGCTCCCTTCTGGCCTTAAACTCTAGGTCAAGCCAGTAATAGTAAATGGATGGCAGTTCCCCTACCTTAAGGGCGAGGCGAGGGCGACAGGGCCATCTGCGCAGCCAGGAAGATGCTTACATTTGTATGTGCATTAAAAAGTTGAATTTACAACTGGAAATGATCGCAAACGTTGGCAGAGGAATAGAGGGCAGTAAAAAAAGTCACAAGACAGACTAAAAACGTGTTTTGCTTTAAACAAAATTTCCTGATTTGGGGGACCAATCTCTTGATTTTGGAGCTTCAAACTTATGGTTTTGTTTTAATCTCCGGAGGGGGTCTCACTCATGGTTTGATCTTTTGAGGTTGGCAGTACTGAAGAAGCCAATCAGGCCCTCTGTGTAACCAGAGAGCTGAAACGGTAGTGGCCTCTGCCCTAATCATAGGTACAGGTCACTGCCCAAAACAAAGGCACGTGTGAGGGGAGGGGTTTTGCTGGGTGTTGCTTTGTGAAGGTTTGTGTTTCTGTGAAACAGAAGCAGAAAGACCAAACAAGCTGAGAGAGCAGTGAAAAAGTGGAGAGAGAGAGATTTTGGATTGAGTGCTGATTGAAAGAGCCTTAGAACCATGAGCAAAAAAACCAACCAACCAAACTGTCTCTGTTTTCATTCCTCCCGAGTTCAAGGAACCAGGATATTTTACATTCTTTGCAAATAAACAGTATTGCATCAAAGATACCTGACTCCATCATCAATTTCCTTCCTAGCTGAAACAATCCTCAAGACTGAATTTTTGGCTAACCACTCTGGTTAAAAGAGGCTCTTCTTGGTTAGATGAGCATGTGTAAATCCTATTAGTATAAGTAACTTGCATGCAGCCAGAAGAGAACAGACCACTTAGAATGACACGGTTTGAAATCCAAATGTATACAGCTCACACACTAAAATGATTTAGCCTGTAGGAATAGGAATCTTTCTTACAGTACCAGTTTTTTAAACTCAGAAGAGATTTCTGGGAAGCAGGGGGTTGAATAATAGTTCAAACAGCTAAACTCTCCAGAGTATAATCCTATCATCTTAGATAATGAGATATGCCTCCATTTTCCAAAAAGCTTAAAGCAAGACACTCTCTCTATATATATATTCTGTATGTCAGCATGCAAAGGCTTCTCCTAACAGCCCCAGCAACAACCATTTCATTGTCAGGGATGTGTCAATAAAAGATAATGTAGGTGAGCTGCCTGGTTTTGTGTGAGGAATAAAATCAGTGAGCAAGTGAGAATTCAAGATGTCAGGCTGCCAAAGATCTTTCTGCAAATAGGCAGCAAGCGAGAAAAGCAAAGCTAGTAAATAACTGCATCTGAATGTTTGCTGGAAAAGGAATACAGGGTCATTATCACATAGCATAAAGCGTGATCTTTGCAAATCAAAATGTATGGGCCAACGTACATTTCACAGAGCAGGTGGCAATGTGACCCTTTGGGTGTTGGCAAGCCAAAGGACTTGTGCCTCAGCCATCTGGAACTCCATCAACACCGCGTTCATGCTGGAAATAAAATGCACAAAGATTTGCATGGCTGTTTTTCTGCTTCATGTTTTGGTGAGGACAGCAGAGACACAGCCCTGCCCTACAAGCCATCATGACAAAAATTCACTCAGCAAGATAAATAAGCTTGTGACCAAATAAACCAGGCCATCTGGTATGTGCAAAGCTAGTCAGCAATTGCCAGAAAAGAAGGGTCAGAAAAGCAGAGAAGCAGATATTCCCCCCCCATTTTTCTTTTTCAACATTAGAGGGCGTTGATTCTCTCTATACTGTCTGTAGTTCATGCCCACTCTGTGCAATATGACATTCTGCAGTTCTCTGTTTTTATCACTTTCATGAATAAGACAAGGCAATTGTATTTATCAGGAACAGCACCTTTTATATGTACTACTTTGCCAAAATCAAAAGATGCCCAAGAACTTAAATATCCTGGGACCAACACAGCTAAAATTATCCTGCATAAGGACTAATGTGGCTTTGGACCAGTTAAACACATGTATATTCTCTTTTGTGGGGCTGGTAAGATGTATTTAATTAAGATGCAAACCTGTTATACTGAGCAGATTCAAAAGGCACCCACAGATAAATCATGTGGCAGTATTGGCCCTTGAAGAGCACTTGCAGTTGTGCTAATGGCAGTATTTCATTCAGTATGCCTGGAAAGTATTTGCTTCCTAGGGGCTAAATTCTTCCCCACACACTGACCCAAGCAGTCAGGGAGCTAGGTGTACCAACTCACCTAACCTAGGGCTTGTCTACACTTACAGCGCTTAGAGAAGATGCCGCCTACACAGATGGGACAGCTTCTCCTATCAGCGCAAGTACTCCACCTCTCCAAGAGGCAGTAGCTATGTTGACAGGAGAGGCTGTCCTGTCGACATAGTGCTACCTACACTAGCAGTTAGGTCAGTATAACTACATCGCTGAGGGGTGTGCAATTTCCCACTTCCCTGAGCGATATAGTTATACTGATATAAGTTGGTAGTGTAGACCAAGCCCTAGTGTAATCCTTTTCCATAGCTTGGGGAGATTGCATTCTGTATGTTAGGGTACTTTTGCACCACTATGATGAAACAAATCTATCCCAAAGCCATCTTAGCTCCCCAGGGGAAGGTTACCCAAGCTAAGGGGGACTCCACAGTTGGTGTAGAGGCTCCTGCATCACCCTACTCTTCCTGCTGGCTAGGGAAAAGGCATCTCATTCTCTGCACTCTGACAATCTCCAGGGGTACGGAGGGAAGAGGAAGCAGGGCTAGGCCTTTCACATCATCACTGATGGCCCGGAGCGCTTATGTAAGACTTTTCATCCATAGATCGCAAAACATTTACAAAAAAGGGTCAGTATCATTATCCCCATTTTACAGATGTGGAAACTGAAGCACCAGGCCGTAAACAGACTTGCCCAAGATCACCACCCAGGGTGGCAGCAGAGCCAGGAATAGAATCCAGCTTGTCAGAGTCCAGGCCAACGCCATATACACTGGGCCTGTTTTCTACACCTTGGTTTTTGGAGGCTTGGTGAGATAAACAAACCAAACTTCCCATAGTCAGAACCTTGGCAACATTCCAAGAAGCTTTGTGCTGCCGAGGCTCAATCCTGTCAGGAAGAAGGTGTTTTATGGTTAGCATCTTCTAAGGAGTGTTCAAGCTGCTTAGCTTCCTCAAAACTTAACCCACCCAACCCCATCATCCTCTTCTAGCAATGCTAGACAAATTAATTCCTGGCAGCCAACCCAGCCTTGTTACATCCTGATAAACCTTGGGTACACAGTGAAGTCTTTACTCCAACAGTATTAACCCGTCCCCTGCCAGTCCAGAAAGGAGGCACGCACTGTCACTAACTTATTCAATGCACATCACCATTAAAGGAGGAGAAAAAATGTGTACACAAATCAAAGAGCTGAGGCACACATGCCAGTGAAAAGTCATTCGGATTCAAAGTGTCACACAAAAAGAAGCCTGGACTGAATTCACAACTGGAAAACAGAGCACATGACCCCATGCTGCATAGTCTCATCCAGAGATCACTGGCTTTCCCATATATCATTTATGCTGCTGTGTCACTCATGCAACAAATTTGCAGCTTTAGCTATTCAAGAAAACAAGGAAAAGCATCTCAAGGAAACTATCACCCACGTTAGAACAAGATGCCATTTACTGGGAGCAAATGCTGTTAAGGCTGCCAAGTGCCAACATTATTAACTCCTGTTTTGGTAGCTACAGGAAGTTCATTTGAATGGGCAGCTGCAGCTTTGTTAAAATTCCTATTATCTTTTATTTTTAATATTGCATTAGCCGTGAATAAATAATGAAAGCGCCATTTGTTTGGAAACATCTTCCAAATTTCCCCCTTGGGAACAATCTTGGGTGAATGATTAATTATTATTAGTAGTAGTATTACTGTAGCACCTGGGAGCCCTAGTCAGGGATCGGGACCCCATTGTGCTAGGCACTGTACAAACACAGAATTAAAAGGCAGTATCTGCCCCAAAGAGCTTACAGTCTACGTATATGACAAGAGGCCACAGATGGACCCAGGCAGACCAATGTGGGAATACAAAGAAACAATAAAACAATATTTAGTCAGCATGATGGGCAGCAGTCTTGACACACCAGCGGCCTAACCATTGCCAAGTTTTTTTTGTAGGCATCATGGCACCAATGAATGCAGCCCAGGCCAGAAATGCAGCACGGGCCCACCGACAGAGGGAATGCAAGGACTATGGCTGGTTGTGAAATGCTTTGTGTTCAGAGGAAAAAATTCAAAACTTTCCTTTTTGTCCAAATATCCTTCACAAGTTTTCAGGTTTTTGTCGAAAAACTGAAAAGCCAAAAAAAAAAAGAGTTTTTTTTTTTTTTTTAAATTGAAAACTTAAATGTTTCAGTTTTAGAGCAAAAACCCTTAACTTTCTTTGATGTTCAGGTTTTCAATGAAAACCTGAAACGTTTCCGGGGGGAGAGCTATTTTCCCTGGAAATTTCTATTTTAAGACAAAGCTATTTTTCATTGTCTTAATGTTGCAAATGAAATGTTTCAACTAGCTCAGCTCTAGCAGACACACTGCTTCGGGGAGTGGGGGTGCTAATAATGCAGTATGTCCCTGTAACAGGGTTCATGCTGTGCCCCTGGGTATTCAGCCCAAGGGCCTCCCTATTCAATGAGTCAGGGACACTTCAGTTTGGTGCAACACCCGTGCTCTTTAAGCCTTGTCTACACTGGCAAGTTTCTGTGCAGTAAAGCAGCTTTCTGCATTGTAACTCCCGAGGTGTACACACTTAGGGTTACCATTCGTTCAGATTCCCCCAGACATGTCCGGCTTTTAGAGTTAAAAATAGAGTCCGGGGGGAATTTGTAAATGTCAGGACTTCCCCCCCTGCAGAGCACGCGCTGCTGACAGGGCAGCCGGACGGATGGTGCCACTTACATGGGGCTCCGACAGCCAGAGAGAGCCCCTCCTTCACTTCCCCCTCCTCTCCCCTGCAGCTGAGAGCACTCCCTCCCTCCCTGCATTCGCAGATCACCAGCCGGCCATTCGCACCGGCAGTCTGGAGCTCCTCCCCCTGCTCCTCCTCCCCGGCACGCTGGTCTGAGCGGCAGAGTAAGGGGGCCAGGGGGTCGGAGAAGGGGCAGGGAGGTTCTGGAGGGAGCAGTCAAGAGACGGGGGGGGGG
>NW_020698074.1:1884417-1890613 GCF_002925995.2 Terrapene triunguis | reverse complement strand
AGGAGGGGGCAGTTAGGGGACAAGGAACAGGGAGGCTTAGGTAGGGGGTGGGCTTCTGGAGGGCAGTTAGGAGCAGGGGTCCCAGGAGGGGTAGTCAGGGGACAAGGAGCGGGGGGGCTGTCAGGGGGCAGGGGTGGGGAGAGGGATCGGAGCAGTCAGAGGACAGGGAGCAGAGGGGTTTAGATGGGTCGGGAGTTCTGGGGGGGGCTGTCAGGGGGTGGGGAGTGGTTGGATGGGGCGTGGGAGTCCCGGGGGTCTGTCTGGGGGTGGGGTGTGGATAAGTGTTGGGGCAGTCAGGGGGCAGGTAGGGGGTAGGGTCCTAGGGGGCCAGTTAGGATGGGGGGAGGGTCTCAGGAGGGGGCAATCAGGGAACAAGGAGCAGGGAGGCTTAGTGGGGGTCCTGAGGGGGGCGGGAAGTGGGAGGGAGTGGAAGGGGCAGGGGTGGGGCTAGGGCAGGACTGGGGCGGGGCTCCTCCCGTCCTCTTTTTTGCTTGCTGATATATGGTAACCCTATACACACTGCCAAGCCACTTAGTGCACAGAAACTACGCAGTTGCAGCACTGTAAAAAACAACAACACCCTCACAAGAGGTGTACAGCTTTCTGCACCGGGGCTACAGAGCCACAATACCAGTGTAGACACCCTGTTCGATTACAGCGCTGCAATTGGCCTCTGGGAGGTGTCCCACAATGCCTGTTCTTGCTCCTCTGGTCATCAGTTTGAACTCTACTGTCCTGCCCTCAGGTGACGAACCATCATCCACACCCCATAAATTCCTTGGGAATTTTGAAAGTCCCCTTCCTGTTTGCTTGGTGACGCATGCAGTGGTCTCAGCACATCTTTCCAGGTGGCCATGCCTGCTCCACGCACCAGGCAATCCAAGCTGCTTGACTTCATCAGCATTTGGGGAGAGGAGGCTATCCAGTCCCAGTTGCGCCTCAGCCATAGAAATTATGATACCTATGGACAGATTTCACGATGCATAACAGAAAGGGGCCATGACCGGGACACATTGCCGTGCAGGGTCAAAGTGAAGGAGCTGCAGAATGCCTACCACAAGGCGCAGGAGGCAAACCGCCACTCCAGTGCTGCGCCCACAAGCTGCTGGTTCTACAAAGAGCTGGACACGATACTCAGTGGTGACCCCACCTCCACTGCGAAGGCCACTGTGGAGACTTCGGTGGCTTGTGTGCCAGTCGAGAGTGGACCAAGCCATGAGGAGGAAATCTTGGATGAGGATGTGGAGGGGCACCCAGAGGCAGAGTACAACTCGGAGGTCAGAGATGCATGCAGCCAGGAGCTCTTCTCTACCCCGGAGGAGGCTAACCAGTCACAGCTGTGGGAGCTTGGCGAAGCGCAAACAGGAGAGGAGGCCCCTGGTAAGTGGCTTTGATTTTGGGAATCGCTGAAGCGCGTTGTTGGGGCAGGAGGGTTGCAGAAAGCAGGCTTGTGTCCGTATGATGCGTGTACCACCACATTCCTAGTCTGAGCGGTGGAACAGGTTTTGATTGACTCCCTCACTTCACGGGGAATCTGCCTCAGAGATCTCCAGGAAACTCTCATGGTGATACTGGGCAATCCGCTGCCGCAGGTTCTTTGGCAGAGCTACTTTGTTTCTTGCCTCATTAAGGGTAGCTTTCCTGTGCCACTCTGCCGTCACTGGAGGGGGGGACCATTGCTGCAAACAGGTGAGCCGCATAAGGGCCAGGCAGGAAGCTGCAGTCTTGGAGAAGACCCTCCCTTGATTTCCTGCTCACCCTCAGCAGTGAGATATCTTCCGTAATGAACACAGCCCGTGGAAATAGTAATGATTATAAGCCCCCCCCACCCCCCACCCCCAGTGCTGGCTGTCCCCAAGAGCCACGTGCCCAGTGTACAGTACGGTCCTGGAACACTGATTTCCCCTGCCCTTGTGGTTACTCACCATTTTGGGGGTCTTGTGGCTCATGTGTGCTTGCCTGGGGTCAGCCAGTTAGTGACAGGTATGTGAATAGTGGCTGTGTTTTAAATCACTGAATCAGTGGTCTCTGTGTTGCAAACAATATGGCTTCTGTAAAATGTTGCATTTTGGCTTCACAGATATGACCTTGGGAGCCCAGCCTCCCTCTTTATCATCTCTGGCTGAATGGCTGCTCAGAATTAGAAAGCAGCCACAAAGAACTAAAGAGGACTTTCTGAGTGAGGTCATGATGCACTCCACGGTGAAAAAAAACAAGAATTGAAGGGGTGGCGGGACAGCAAGAAGAGGGCATTGGGACAGGACCCAGGATGCCTCGCGACCCCCTCCACCTTCCCACAGTTCCTAGCGGCAGAAGAGGAAGAGATGCTCTGTGGGATAGCTGCCCAGAGTGCACTGCTCTGAATACCGCTGCAAGTGCTACAAGTGTGAAAACACTATTGTGCAGGAAGCTGATAATGTGAACACACAACAGCGGTTTCCTTTCAGCGCTCTCTGAGTGGCAATGTAACTGCCAGCGCTGTAACTCTGCCAGCGTAGATATACCCTTATTCTCAGAAGGTTTCCCACTATCAGTTCCCAACTATATACAGGCTTCACAGCTACTTTGCCTACAACAGGCCTGGCCAGCAACAGACTAGTTGGCTCCCACTTCCTTCTGTGCCTGACCTTTCTCCCCTTCTCTGGCTTTCCCCTAGCCTTTATAGCGCCGGGCTTATAAGACTGGCAGGTGCAGCCAGTTACCAGGTTGGCAAAGGGCTATTCCCCTTGATTGGGGCTGGAGTGGGGCTGGAGTGGCAGGAGCTGGTTAAGGGCTTCTCAACCAGCACCCTACCACACATCTTCCCCCTTAAGCAACCAGCGGGAGGGGCCTGGTCCAGCCTCTTCTCCCCCTGCCCGTGAGGTTACTCCAGGGAAGCCCACCGCCTCCCACTGGGTGATCCCCAGGGTCCTCTACACAGGGTTTGTCCACCCCCCACTCACAAAAGGTACACTGGGTAGGTACCTGTTCTGTTGCTACCCACAGGTCCTCACACCATTCACAGCCTCGGGGATGTCCTCCCGGCTGCTCCCCCGTCCCTCCAGCAGGGGAGCCAGGTTAGTCTGGGCTTCAACCAGGCTGCCCAGGGCCTCAGGTTCAGTTACCTGGCCCAGGGGGGTCCAGATCTCCCTGCCTGGGGGTTCTACTTTCAGGCCTTCCCTGGGGCCCTCCTCCTCGGGTCCCCTTCCCTGGGTGTTCCATACTGGGGCAGTCCTTCGGCACCTCCTCTCCTGTCTCCATTCTGGCTCTGTCGTCTAGGGTTTGTTTCTCATTCTCCCTGGGGACCTGAGCCCTCCCCCTCACTGGGGTCTACTAGTGTAGGGGTTTCCCCTCCCTTCTTCAGAGTCCCTCCCCTCTTCCTGCCGGTGGATCCCCTCTGACGGCCTCCTTTCCCTTTTGGGAAGGGATCCCAGTCTGTCCCCAGTACCACGGGGGTAACCCCTCTACTACCCCAACTCGTTGCTAGGCAAACCTGCCCCCTACTTCCAGGGGCACCTGGGCCACAGGGCAGGGCTTCCAATCCCCATGGATCCATTCCAGTTACATCCTTGCCCCGGGGATAAACCAATGTGGCACCAGCCCCCTCTGAACGAGCGAGCGGGCTGAGGCCGTGTCCACCAAGCCCCTCTGGGGTTTCCTCCCCACTCACACGGGGATGGTGGCCAGTCCTCGCCCCTTTTTTCGCCCTCCAACCTCAGTCCAGCTGCAAAACTCCACTAGGCTGCATTCCCATCTCCTGGCAGTCCCTGCATTTATGTCCTGGCCATCCACATTGCCAGTGTAAGGGGACTGTTGCCCCCTTACTAACATTCAGTGGGGGTGTTTTGGTTGCTAGCTCCCAGCACTAAAAGGGGAAGGGTTGATAGGAAATCAGGAGCCTGAGACTGACAGTCCCCAGGAACAATGGGGAGAGGCCAATGCTCCAGATCAGCCTGATTGACAGGGCAGGCAGGCTAATCAGGGAGTCAGGAGGCCAGGGGGGTCCCATCCTTCATGTGAGCTGGAATGGCCTGAGTCAGACAGAGTGGGGCCGAGCTAAGGAGAGAGCAGGGGCCTGAGCTAAGCTGCTGGAAGCAGAGCTGCAGCCCCAAAGCCAGAGCACAGCCCAGAGAGAGCAGAGCTGCCCTGGGAGGAGAGCTGCAGCCACCAGAGCCAGAGGGGCCAGACAAGCAGCCCAGGAAGCAGGTCAGAGCTGGGAACAGAGTCACAGAAGCAGCCTGCAGAGCAGACCTGTCCTGGGAGCAGAGCTGTAGCAACCAGAGCCAGAGAAGCAGCCCAGGGAGCTGAAGGCAGAGCAGCAGCAGCAGCAGCGCTGAGGCAGAGTGGCGCAGTCCGGAGCTGGGTGCGGTGAGCAGCTGGGGAGAGTGAGGGGGACCCTGGGCAGTGGGCCCAGCACAGGGAGACGCCTCAGCCAAGTGGCTCTGCAGGCCAGACTTGGGGGGGATTGTAACCCTGACAAGGCGAGGGCGGCGCTGGGAAGAAGGGTCCTGCCACCTAGAGCCTGAGAGCGTGTGGCCACCGCCAGAGCAAGTGTCCAACCCGCAGCGTCTCTGCAGCGCAGCCAGGGCCTGAGAAGGAGGCCTGGGACCTACAAGGAACAGACTGTGAACTGCCCTGACATTCCAGAGACACTGTTTGTAATGTTCCCTGCCACAGAGCGGGGTGATGTGTTTTCCTTTAACCTTTCCCATTTTTCCTTATTTTTTTTAAATTAATTGTTAATTAAACAACTTGTATTTGCTTTAAATTGTATGAAATGATCAGTGGGTCAGGAAGGTGCCCAGTGCAGAGAGAGTACCCCGGAGTGGGGACACCCTAGCCCCTGTCCTGGGTGAGCACAGCAGGGTTGGGGGTCGAGCCCCCCGGAATCCTGGGCCCAGCCTTGTCGGGGTTACAAGGACTCTGCCAGACAGGAGAGTGGAAGGGGAATCCGCAAGGGCAGGGAGGCCTCTGGGTAAAGGAAGTGGGAGTGAGGACTCAGATCCTTTCGCTAGCCCACTTCACCGGGGTAGTGCAGAGGCCAGGAAAGTTCCCCACAATAGCTGGACCATTCCCCTGCTTACACCAATATACAAGCTGCCCCGGGCGACTAGGAGCTCCCTTGGTCTCCTCCTTCCTCTTCTCCGGGCTTCTGCCGGGGTGTGTGAGGAGGGGGTCTCAGGTTTTCCTCCCCAACTCTAGGTCATAGCCTATCCTACCTTCCTTTTGAGGAAAATCCACCTCCATGTACTCCTCCATACATTTAACAGCGGCCTCCACCTTGTTCGGCTGGTGTCACCGGACCCAGACTCACATGATCTTTAGAGGCCCTGTACAAACTGTTCAAGGATCACCATGTCCAGGATTTCCCCCACCATGTGGATGTCCGGCTGCAACCAACGTGTGGCCCAGTCCGTCAGCTTCTGGGCAAAGGCTTGGGGCCACAAACCCCCCATTCACTGGGCCAACCGAAATTTCTGTCGGTACTTCTCCGCCAAGAGTCCCACCCGGTCTAGGACGGCCGCCTTCACCGTGTCATAATCCTTGACCTGTTCATTGTTTACCGCCATATAGGCAGCCTGCACCTCGCCAGCCAGATAAGGGGCCAGTCGTAGGGCCCAGGTTGCCCTATCCCACCTGGCACCCATGGCCACCCGCTCAAACGTACAAAAGGAAGGCATTGGGGTCATCAGCGGGGCCCATTTTACATAGGCCTAGCCCGGGCACCATCACCTCCCAGGGGACTCACCAACTTTTGCAGGAGCTGCTGCTGCACATTGGCCTGCTCCCTGATAAAGTCCTGGAGCCCAGATCCTGCTGTTCGGCCTGCCAGGCGAGTAAGGCCTGCCTCTCCACCTGGTGGGATTGCTGGAAGGCCTGCAGTGCTTTCTGCATCTCCTCCTGCTGCTTGGCTAGCCACTGCAAGGTTCTCTCCATCTTCAGGTTGCCACACCCTGGCGGGCTTCAAATTCCGGACAAGCCCCCACGTGTAACAGGATTCACACCACACCCTTGGGTATTCATCCCCTGGGCCTTCCTCTTCAATGAGTCAGGGACACTTCAGTCTGGTGCAACACCCGTACTCTTTATTCTCAAAAGGTTTCCCACCACCAGTTCCCAACTATATACAGGCTTCACAGCTACTTTGCCTACAACAGGCCTGGCCAGCAACAGACTAGGAGGCTCCTACTTCCTCCTGTACCTGACCTTTCCCACC
>NW_020698074.1:1842253-1884017 GCF_002925995.2 Terrapene triunguis | reverse complement strand
CGTCGGATGCATGCATCCGACGAAGTGGGCATTCACCCACGAAAGCTTATGCTCCAATACATCTATTAACATTGATGTGTGTTTTCCACTAATTACAGTTCAAATAACAGTTTTGCCTTGTCCCTCCCCACACTCATGACTCTGCCATCTTACAAAGTTGACATTTAGTGCTAGTGTATATTAGAGGTGAGGCCCAACTGTAAAGTTGAGATCTGGACTTTGCAAAAGTGTGAGGGGGTTTGGATCTGGGGTTTTGTTTCCATCCATTAGAAATTAATGTCCAGCTTCAAAGCTCAGGCCCAGAGCTAGGATGGTAAAGGCAAAATCAGTATGAAGGTAAATCCAAAATTTGTGTGTGATCAGAACAGGAGCTTTGATTTGGGCCTCTCTCTAGTTCGGAGTTTGTTATTTTCGAAGGTCGGGTCTACAGCTTCTTCCAGGCAATGATTTCAAAAAACACAAGAGAGAGTAAAGTCTCAAAACATTGCAGCAAGGTGTTAGAAGGATTTGTACTTGAGTCAGATTTTGGTGAAAAATTTATAAGGGAAAAAATCCAGACCAAATTAGTGCTAATGCTTGAGTGCAACGAACCTGTTCTGAATCCAGCAGATTAATTGCTGATGCCAACTAGAGATATGCAAGATATTTGTAACACACACCAAAGTTACTAAAAATTCAAAGCTTGTCACATTTTGCTACAAATTTGAAATGGGCTCATTTTTGGTTTAAAAAAAAAGTTGATCTGTTATACAAGTTTTTGGAGCGAAAAACTGGCCTAATATACAAGTGGAAAGGATTCCATTTCTGAGGTGAAGATGGGGTTTGTATTGGAAACATGATTTTTTGTTGGTTCCCCCCCCCCCATATGAAGATAGCCAATTTTGTTTAAATTGAAATTAATGCACAAAAAGAGAGGGGATGAAATGTATACTACAGCAACCAATCCTGTGCAAAACTCCATGGAAGAGAAATGGTAAATTTCACACAGCTCTGCCAAGAGCCCTCCTGCTGCGGCAGTAAAAGAAGAGCCCATGGAAAAGAAAGGAAGATGAAAAGGGAAGTGAGAACAAAACAGAGAAGAGAAGAAAAGGAAAAAAGGTCAGAGAGACAAAGAGTGTTGTGGATGGAGTAAGATCAGAAAAAAGGATATGAAAGTGTGAACTGGTACCAAGTGTTTTTAATCAGAATCTTTCTGAGACTTTCCTACCTATTTCTTGGATACTAGAAGCCAGGATTCCCTGATGTGATTCCATTAATTCATCCTGACTCCTTTCCCGTGCGGCACTGAAAGGTTAATAGCGACAAAGCATCTATCATGCCTGTAACACTACATGAGTAATAACAACATTTGAGTAATTAAACTAGCTGATCCATTGCAGTTCTGTTGTTTATTCCAGCTTTCCAGTCCATGGATCCAATCCTATCTCACTGAAGCCAATGGCAAATCTTCCTCCCCCTCCACCCACTTCAAATGGTGCAGGTCTAAGCCCTATGTTTGCTTTTCCTTTCCAATTCACTTCCCCTGCTATAGCTTTTCCAATTCCAATTCCAGCATTTGATTTTCAGCTTAGGCTAATGTACAGTACTTATCTCTTATCTTTTTTCTTAGGCAATCTAAGAAATGGTATTCTCCTTAGATCATCTTCAGCTCTGTTTATGCTGCCAGCTTTGAGTTTCTTTGTTATCCAGAGTGAAGTTTTGGAAATTCCAAGAAAAGATTGGCTGATGTGAATTCTAAGTGGCTGGATTCAAACATGTTCAGTAACATAATTCTTTATTGGGTCTAACAGTGATGGATGGGAGAGGTTGGGGGCTATGGAAAGGCTTCTGGGTCTGGTTTTTATGGTCAGTTGGAATAGCCATTTTGTAATTTTGGTTAATTATTGCATTTGCATATAAATGTGTTTAATAAATAATTGATTTATAATAAGATTACATGTAAACATATATACACATTTAATTTATATAACATTTTCCTTATGTTAGTGAACATCATTACTGAACAAAATAATTCTGAGTTAAAGCTAAAAATGAATGTTAATTTTCAGGTATTAAGCAGAGGGTCCTAGTGTATGTACTGCAACACCGCTGCAGTAGCCTGGGTTCTCCTCATTTTTTCTTTCAATATTATAGAAGCTCAGTTCTACATAAAACCCTACATTAATCAACTGTGCGCCCTTCGAAAATACACTGCGTGCCATGGGCCAGACAATATGGCTTTTATGGGCACATCATAAATCATGATGCATAAAACAAAATATAGTGGGAGGGCCCCTCTCCCACAACATGGTGCTGAAACCAGGCAATCATCATACTCAGTAATTATTTTCAATACGCATTTACCTATGACAGAACTATTCCTCCTTCCTAGCTGCAGGATAATAGAGTGTCATTATCAACCAGCCATCATGTCGAGTAGTAGCCAGTCCTGGGCTGTCCAGAACCCAGGTTGCTTGAGGTGAGAAAGTGGGAGTGAGGAAGAATTATTTCTAAAATACATTAAACAGTTTCAAATTTAAAAGAAAAAAGAAAAAAAATTAAAAATAATTAGTTGGGATTCTTAAACTATTTTTTTAAATTGGGATTGATTTTTTTGACCTAATTTGCCAAATATACTAATAAGAACAATAATTCAGTTAGTTCCTTTCTTTATATGTAGTCTAATAGAACTGGAAGACATAAGAACTCACACAGTATAATGTACTAGACTGCATTGTAGTGAAGGACTAGTATTAATTACAGCATTCGATGAATTGCTTCCCCAGTCTTGATGTTTGATATGACTGAAACATAGAGCAGTTCTTAACAGTTATCCTGCGGGCCAGCGACCCTAGAGTAGAATTCAGGAGGTCTGTGTTCTAATCCTGGGTCTGCCACTAACTTGATCTGTGACTTTGGGCAAGTCACTTCCCCTCTCTGTCTCAGTTTCCTCATCTCTATAATAGGCATAATCATTCCTACTTTGCTTTGTAAAGCACTTGGAAATCTATGGAAGGAAAGTGCCTTATAAGAGATAGGTATTATTAGGACCACTAGGATAAGGATACTATCATCTCAGTGTTTCACCTGAGGATGGAGGACGAAAAGTGAAAATCGCCTGTGTAATCTTTGCCCACCGTTCC
The DNA here is from genome assembly GCF_002925995.2 of Terrapene triunguis. Classification (NCBI taxonomy): domain Eukaryota; kingdom Metazoa; phylum Chordata; order Testudines; family Emydidae; genus Terrapene; species Terrapene triunguis. The sequence goes on along the minus strand of NW_020698074.1, from coordinate 1,880,895 downwards.
AGAATAGCTGGAGGTTTCAACTAAAGTGAGTTACAGTGAACTAGTTAAACATGCCACTTCTTTGAGCTATTGTTTTCTGTCCATCTTGTGTGCAGACTCACTATAGTCCTGTCTACTCTGTAGTTTCTACTATGTTCAGGGATCCAGCAGCAACATGGCAGTCTCCCTACTTGCTGCAAACATGGGAGCTGCATGCTGTGAAGAGATGCACAGGGCGGCCCTGTATTCCACGTGGAGCCCCATTGACTTCACTGGGTTGCTGCACAGGTTCAGGAGTGTGCCTGCCTGTACTCATCTCTTTGCAAGATCAGGGCCACGGTTCAGATGCTGGGATTCAACCATGTTATCTGGCTCCCTGAATCATGCTAAAGCCCTATAAAAGTCCAGGGCTGAAGAATGATTATAGAAAATAGCTGGAATACAATTCAATCTTACCTGATGTCCAAGTCCAAGCAATATTTCAGCTGTGTCCCCCAACCTGATGGCATTACCATGTTCACAGGACCAAGCACAATGCTGCATCACCTTATATATCCAATTTTTCCTTTGCAACCACAAGGGCTAAGAACATAATTAAAAAATATAACCCTGACAGAGTAAACTGATGATATCACTAGATCAGTGCTGATATGAGATTTTTAGCTCAATCCAACCACTGTCTCACCCTGGATACCTCAGGCTCACATCTACCTATTTCTCCTAACACAAGACTTGCCCTCTCCCTCTCTCCTGCACCATTTGATTCCACCCCTATCTTCAGACTGAGCCCTATCACTCCTACTTAGCTCACTCTTCCTTCTCCACCTACCCAGACATAGCTAATCCATTCCCTACCACTTTAGCATGGATCTTCACCTCACATCACTGACAATGAGTTACTCCCAATTTGCACCGACATAACTGAGGTCAGAATTGGGCCTATTGTAGATTCACAGATGTTAAGACTAGAAGGGACTGTTACAATTATCTTATCGGCATTCCTGCATACCACGGGCCATAGAAGCGTACCCAGTAATTTCTTCATCAAACCCATAACTTTTGGTTGAGCTGGAACATATTTTTTAGAAACACATCCAGTCTTGATTTAAAGTGATGGAAAATCCATCATATCCCTAATTAGTTTGTTGCAAAGGTTAATTACCTTCACTTAAAAAATTGCCCCGTATTTCTAATCTGAATTTGTCTAGCTTCAGCTTCCAACCTGTTGGATTCCATTATGCCTTTTCCCACTAGATTAAAGACCAACAAATATCAGAAATCAATTCTGCGTGGAGATACCTGTAGACTGTGATCAAGTCACCTCTCAACCTTCTCTTGGAAAATCTAAATAGATTTGAATGTAAGTCTCTCACTGTAAGGCATGTTTTGCAGACCTTAGATAATGCTTGTAGCTCTTTGCCGAAGCCTTTCCAATTTTTCAACAAATTATACATATTTATAGATAACCCCCATGTCATATTTAAGAGTTTTATAGTGTTGACTATCACCATACTATCTTAGTGCCTTCCATGTAAAATAGAATGGCAATAGCAAAGTCCCTAGTAAAAAAAACCAGGAGTACTTGTGGCACCTTAGAGACTAACAAATTTATTTGAGCATAAGCTTTCGTGGGCTACAGCCCACTTCTTCGGATGCATGGAATGGAACATAATATTGAGGAGATATATATACACATACAGAGACAGGTGGGAGTTGTCTTACCAACTCTGAGAGGCCAATTAAGTAAGAGAAAAAAAACTTTTGAAGTGATAATCAAGACAGCCCAGTACAGACAGTTTGATAAGAAGCAAGTGTGAGAATACTTACATGGGGAGATAGATTCAATGTTTGTAATGGCTCAGCCATTCCCAGTCCCTATTTAAGCCTAAATTGATTGTATCTAGTTTGCATATCAATTCCAACTCAGCAGTCTCTCGTTGGAGTTTGTTTTTAAAGCTTTTCTGTTGCAAAATTGCCACCCGGAGGTCTGTCATAGAATGACCAGACAGGTTAAAGTGTTCTCCTACTGGTTTTTGAATGTTATGATTCCTGATGTCAGATTTGTGTCCATTAATTCTTTTGCGTAGAGACTGTCCGGTTTGGCCAATGTACATGGCAGAGGGGCATTGCTGGCACATGATGGCATATATCACATTGGTAGATGTGCAGGTGAACGAGCCCCTGATGGCATGGCTGATGTGATTAGGTCCTATGATGATGTCACTTGAATAGATATGTGGACAGAGTTGGCATCGGGCTTTGTTGCAAGGATAGGTTCCTGGGACAGTGTTTTTGTTCACTGATGTGTGGTTGATGGTGAGTATTTGCTTCAGGTTGGGGGGTTGTCTGTAAGCGAGGACAGGTCTGTCTCCCAAGATCTGTGAGAGTGAGGGATCATCTTTCAGGATAGGTTGTAGATCTTTGATGATGCGCTGGAGAGGTTTTAATTGGGGGCTGAAGGTGACAGCTAGTGGTGTTCTGTTATTTTCTTTGTTGGGCCTGTCTTGTAGGAGGTGACTTCTGGGTACTTGTCTGGCTCTGTCAATCTGTTTTTTCACTTCAGCAGGTGGGTATTGTAGTTTTAAGAATGCTTGATAGAGATCTTGTAGGTGCTTGTCTCTGTCTGAGGGATTGGAGCAAATGCGGTTGTATCTTACAGCTTGGCTGTAGACAATGGATCGTGTGGTGTGTCCTGGATGGAAGCTGGAGGCATGTAGGTAAATATGCCCCTTTCTCTTTAGGTGGAGATGAAGGGTTGGATTTGTTGCGGGGGCGGGGGGGGGGAGGGTTGTTGTGAATATCATTCTCTACCCACACAATGTCTGAAAGGAAAAAAAAAACTGGAGTTTTTCCTTTAAAATCCAACCCCCCCACAACCCACCACCTTAATGAATTCCCATGAGTAAAGATGTTTAACTATGTTACCTCCTCTGAAGTACTTCAGTATTAACTTTGTTAATCTTTGCTGTTTCTGCCTTTTTGTGGCACATGTAAATAAATGTGATGATCCAGGGGAGAAGTGAAGCCTGCTTTTCTGCTAAAACAATCAACTTAATGAACGGGTAATTAGTGTAAGAGTATTAGTAACATTAATGCTTAATGAGTTGCATCTTCTTTGCATCACATCCCTTAACTTCCACAGCTTGCTAAATAAAAGTTTATTTATTGTCTTGAATTAAAGGACATTTGCAGAGATGAGATTTAATAAAATTAAAAGGAAAGGAAAGTTAATCAAGATAATTAAAATGAAAAACTTAAAATAATTCACTTTAACCTGCAGTTGCAGTATAGATGGACCAATAGTTTCCAATTAAAGCAGAAAGTTTATGAGATGCAGTACAATTGATTTACATTTATGGAACTGGAAGAAAATATTATCTTAAGTAAATTTCAGAGAAAATGTCAGAGCCTGGAGGTTGGCCTGACTTGATTTTTTAGCAGATAATGCAGTCATTTCACTGCTTACAGATTCAGAACCAGACCCTCTCCTGCTATAAATCTGCATAGCCCTACTGAAGTCCATGACACTGTATCAATTTGCATCAGCTGAGAATCTGGCCTACTATCCTTTCCAATTTCTGGCAGATATACCTGCCAGAAAAAGTGCAGAAATACGCTAAACCTGCTGTGCCTGGACAATCATATTCTGCAGGCTTGGTGACTCATTCATAAGGGTGTTTTGCAGGAGCCTGGCCTGGATGAGATTTGCAAAGGAGATGTGCATGTTCTGTGTGCATCTCAGCACATGCACATCATTGCTACCAGACATGACATTGCAAACTATTCCATCTAAGGCAAGTTCCTGTGCATGTATATCTGCTGCGCTTACAGCTTCGTCTCTGAACTACAACTTCATGTAATCATTGGGCACAGCAACTTATTTGACCTTATACAAGCTAGAAATTTTGCCATGTGTTTTTACTGCTTCCCCCCCCCCCCACACACACACACACACATTTTTCTGAGCTTCCACAGGCTTTTTGGAAGGTGGTGGGGTGGGAGGGTACGAGAATTTGGCCAATAATATTTTTAATAATGTAGGAAAAGATTTTAACTGCGTTTTTTTTACATGTTTTCTATATTTATTGCCATCTTGTGAGAGAAAAGGACCTTTTCCAGCTAAACTAGTACTGGTTTCAGTGGGAGGTTTGCCTGAGTAAGGATTGTAAGATAAGGCCCCACAGTTGTCTTTTTTTAACACGGTTTATACTAAACATAATTTTTTAAGATTCAAGTATGTAGTGGTCAAATTATGTGTTAGATGACATATATTGTAGCCGCTTGCTAGCAGAGATAACGAGATGATTAGACACCAGGGAAACTTCAGACAGAGGGCTCATTTCCAGGGCTGCTCCTTTCATTGCTGCTACAGGCTAAATTTAGCCTTGCAAAATTGTCATGAAAATGTATCAGCCCAAGCACAAATTTCACTCAGCTCAACAGCTTTCTATCAGGACGGTGAAGAAAAATAATTAATGATATTTTATTCACTTGTCAAATAAATTGCTCAGCCCAGATGAGTGAGCAATAGTTTTGTAAGGCTGGTTTAGCTGATGAGCTGTAGACACAGCTATTGCATGGCATTATTTCCAATCAACATGTCTCACTGTAGCCAAGGGCTGCCCATCCTGTTCTCCTGCTCAAATACCGGAGATAACTGGATCGCTGAAAAGCACAAGCTGGTTTTGGTAGTCAGTATAAAATGCCTGGCTAGGTCAAACTATGCTTTTGCCTGGATTTATTTAAGTGACATTGAGTTGGCTTCTTTAAAAAAAAATTGATTTCTGTGTTCAGTGATAGCTACACCGTTTTTATATGCATAGAAAATCCACTTTAAAATATGGAATTGCACTAATGCTGAGTTTGCCACAGTTTTTAGTAGCTTAATTTTATTTTGATTTCCTAAAACATACACCTTAGGAGCCTTCATTTAATGCTCCTTTGGGCCCCACATCCAGTATAAGAGACAATATTCAGCAATTACACTGAACAGCTGGATTGCAACAGAAAATCCAGTAGTTATGAGTACAGCCAGTCATTAAAATTAGGAAGGCAGCTAAGTGACACATAACCATTGCCAGTTAGAAACTGCCATGGAAAATGGGAAAAATACCTACTTGTTATCTCTTAGCTTCATCTGGCCCATTCTCATCAAAGTTTGGCAGCCCTGCCAGAACCGGAAGGGAGGGAAAATGAAAGACAAAGAGAAGAGATAAAAGGAGGACAATAAAAAAAACTGCAGCAGGACTCTCAAGAGCAGTGGGGACTTTTATCTCTCATACAACTTTCTCTAGGCACATTTGGTGTTAGAATGGCTGCAACTAACGCAGGTCAATCTGCCAACATAGGGAGAGGTCAGTGCTGGAACACACCTTGGCTCTTTAGGAAAGTATTCTGCTATTTGCGCAGGAGGAGCAGCTGAGCCAGTAGTCAACATTTAACATCATAATCCTCAAACTTTGAGGAGAAACAGGTACAACACACTACACGTTTTTAAGCAAGCTTCCTGGGGAAGGTACGTGAGTGAGCACCATTGGGAGCTGCTGTATACTAACCTATGGGCCAGATGAGCAAAAGGAAAGGGGGGCAACTGTTAGAAAGTAATGCATTCTTTTTCCACGTTGATTTGACTTAATGCTGCGTTTAGCAATAGTTCCCTGAACAATTCTCTGATTGTTTGGACACCTTGCCCAGTGCATTCTTGTGTGTATACTTGAAGTTCTGCATGTTTGATGAATTTGTCACAGGTACCTTGTGCAATCTACGGATATGTCTACTCTTCTGACTGTTTGCATGTCAAGCTGTGGGTTTTTCCCCTGCATCTTATCATCCACACTCAGAGCCCTTAGACGCGCATTCAGAGGCATGTAGAAACTGAGTTAGCATACCCAGCAGGGGTGTGAGTAAGACCACACGTTGATATGTGACCTGCTTCTCTACCTACCCACTTTGTGGTGTGGACATAGCGATGATGCGTTGACCCACCTTCGAGTCTACTTACTCTTCCACCGTCATTCCAATTCCCTGTCCTGTAACTTCCAGCCTTTCAACCTCTTCAGTTCCCTCCCATTTGTTCTCCTTGGACTGGAAATTACCTGCTGTTTGTATAACCTTTCCCAGTGTTTAACCTTTCCTCCTTCCAAACAAGCTGCTCCACTTCCACAACTCCCTCCTACTCAGTCCTGCCTCACCATTTGGAAAATTTCACCTCCAGTGTGCTATTAGCTGGCCAGAGAATCGCACAAGGGTGCTAGTTAACCTCTGGTCTGAGTACACTCAGGACCATGATTTCAGCAGAAGCCCTAGGAATAGTCATCCCGACTGCAGTAGCTCACGGGAGCTGGCGGGGTCAGGCATCTATCAGGCAACAGTGCAGTGCAGGGAGCAGATAAAACATCTGAAATGCCTGTACTGCAAGGCCAAGGACTAACAGCAGATCTGGTAACATGCCCCTACTAGGAAGAACTTGATAGGATGCTTGGAACCTCCCCCAGCACAGAGCCTTATCTTACAACTTCCTTCTGCAACCGCGAGTGTCTTATCATGAGGCTGGAGGAAGGGGAGGTGGGTGCAGCAGCAGATGGGACCACAGGAACTCACAATCCCAGAAACAGATGGAGGATCTTGAAGCCCTGAATCATCCCACCCAGGTGGATGGGGTAGTGGATGTTCTGAGCCCATTTTCCAAGGCCCTGTTCAGGGATTGAGCCAGGGAACAGCTTAGAGAGAACAGAGTCTGGAAGGAGAGAGTGAAGCTGGGCCAGGGCACTGATCCGCAGCCCGGTAAGAGTCAACCAAATTTATTATTATTATTATTGCCATGTGGTCAGTCTTGGGTTTGTTAGGGCAAGATTTCTGGGTTAGGCCCAATGAAATTATTGTTATGGGGGAGGATCTTACATACCAGGGGGATGGGTGTTTATACAAGGGATTCCCGTAGGGCATCCTCCCTCTTCTCAGGATTGTCCCCTGCCACCGCGTGGTATCCAAAATGGATGCTAAGGAGAGAACAGAAAGTTAGACACTACTGAAATCTAAACACTGTTTCAAACTTTGTTTTCAATTAAAGCTTTCAAAACTGGTAAAGGGTAGTGGGCAAGAGTGTATATTTTTGCAAGTACAGCTTTTTATAAAATGGGGAACGTTATGTAATGCTACAGGTCTATGCTTTGATTACCAAATTACTATTTCATTGAGTAGTGGTTATAACTCCATTGGGCTTCAGAAACTTGAAAAGTTCTTTGTGACAGTCAATGCTTGTTGTGCATTCATCCTGTTAATACTATAGATGTATATTATGGCTAGCAAATTACTGTCTCATAGAGTGATTGCATGTCCATCGCAAGTCCATTTTTATCCTGGTTTCTCCTTGGCTTCTTGAAAGACTATTTTAGATGACTGTTGCTAAAGCAGGCATTCTTGTGCTCTCTGTCTCTTTCTGTGGCCTGGTTTGGGGAGGGGATGAGAATCAGTTCTGCCACTTCCAAAGGTATGCGTCCTAATCCAAAAATTGGTTAATTTACTCCTGATTTTCTTCTACTCCTGGTAGGTGACATTTGAAAAATTATCATGGAGCACAAATTGGAGAAGATTTTTAGATTTCTGGGTAAAGAAATTTTTTTGGAAACCCCTGGTAGCTCACTGAACTGCTCCACTCACGGATATCCTGTTCAACCTGTGTGGAAAATTACTTCTTCCTTCCATTCTGGTATTTCAAAAAAATATTCAAAATCAAGGCCTTCCCCTGCCTGAAACACAGTCAAAGTGGTAGTAAAAGCCCCCGAGATATGCTTTCATCCCATCTTGCCACTGGCCCAAGCCTCCCACTTAGGACTACAGGTGCTACAGCTGGCCAGCAGCAGTTCAGAATGAGAAGGACCATGGAGGAGCTTTTTTGTCGTTGCAGCAGACAGTGAGGAGCAGGGACATCCCCCAGACATTTTTTCCATAGTACGTGCCTTTTGGAGCCATCATTGGTGCTGCTGGTGGCCCCAGAATCGAGTCCACACTACAATCAGCCCCCGCCTTTCAGCCCAGTCTGCCCTGGTGCAGTGTTGCTCCCATCCCTGAGCAGAGACACAAACGCCTGGAAGTGGGGTGAGGCAGGGCAGGCCCTTGTAGGGGAGCCCTGCTGTGGGAGCCAGCCCCATGGCAGCAGTGAGGAGGAGTAGGCCACTCAGATTTAGCCAAATGGTTCCTCTGTTATGGACTGAATGAGTGGGGTGTGATGTGGCGCATGGGGGTCACAGCGCTGCTCAGAATTGGCCCTGTGGCCTGAGGGTCACAACACTGCTCACCACAAAACAAGTACTAGAACAGCTGCAGGTGGAGAGGACACTCGGACTATGGGATATGCACTCATAAATCCAAGAGTGAATCACCATGTAGCTACTGCGTCAGTGTGGATGCGCTACTCAGGGTATGGCTGTATGCAGCTCTGCAGTGTAGACTCTGTCTGCAGGTTTAGCTTATGCACAGACCATGTGCGCGAGCAAGGACGCGGGTGCACACAATGCAGATATAGCCTAAATGGGCTTTCTTCATTTAGGGAATGGGCAGGGGGTTGTGGCTGGGGGACACTTAATATTTTTGGGTCTGGGCTGTGAGCAAGGAAAAGGATTTGTGCATCACTGACAAGTGGCAGTTGTGGGGCATAATCCCTAGAAAGTGTTTAAGTTTTCAAAAAAAGTGTCCACTGATTTGGGATGCCTGATTTTGGGGAATCCAACCTGAAACAGCCAGGATCTGTTTTTCAGAAGCATTGAGTGCCTACAGCTTCCATCAAAGTCAGGACCAAAAAACAGATCCTGGTGGATGTCTCCAATTGGGCACCTAAAATTAAGACACTCAGAATTAGTGGGCACGTGTGAAAAGAGACCTTAAATAATCTCAGAACATACAATTCCCTGGAATCTAGAGAGCACAGTTTTAAACATACAAATCTATTATTATGGGCATGCCCCTGTAACATGAGACAAGTGAGAATGGGCAGCGGACAGTTACTAGTACACCAGGCCTCTTCCCTGAAGAAAGGTGCTGTACACCAGCAGAACAGGGACAGTAGAAAGGTATGCCATACTTTACATATGATTATTGATTACGAGGGGGAAGTATGTTAACAATGGTGTCAAGCTGTCTTGAAGTGGCTCAAGAGCCAATCTCAGGGCAGACTGTTAAGAAGCAGGGCACAAACCCCAAAGCAGGTGCGAGTGCTATACTTAAATTTCACTAACCAAGTATCAAGTGTGAACTCCTCCAGAACTATAGCAACCTTAACATGGAGTCACAGACTCTTGGGTACTCAGGTCTAGCTTGCCACCTAGGCAAGGTTGCCTATGTTGTAGATGGTCCCTTACACCAAAAATCACAACATTATTCAGGTTACTCCCATTCCCAAAGGACGAGTCACCTACTCCAGGTCAACTGCACCTTTGGTATAAAATCTAAGACAATGCTTGTAGCCAATCCTATAGTAAACTATCTAAAGATTTATTAAATAAGAAAAAGAAATAGGAGAGTTATTTACAAGCTTCAAGCAAGTAACCAAATGAGTTACAAATGAGTCTTAGTTTCAAAAGGCGATGGAAGCTGCTGTAATATCCTTTAGGGATCACCCAGGCTAATCAGCCAGGGATCCCTTCCTTAGGGCTTGGCTACACTTGCACTTTATAGCGCAATAAAGCCTCCCAGAGCGCTCTACCTTACTCCCCGTCCACACTGGCAAGGCACAGAGAGCGCTCTGACTCCCTGGCTAGAGCGGTCTTGGTACTCCACCTCCCCGAGAGGATTAACAGCTGTTGCGTATTGGGTGAGACACTGCAGCTCCAGTGTAAAGGAGGAGTAACGTTATTACGCACTGATTGACCTCCGGAAATGCACCATAATCCTCTTAACTGAAGTGGCCTCTCTTGTCTTTGTTGTGAACTCGGGACGCGGAAGTGCCCTTTCAAAGCTCCGGTTCCGAGAGCGGCTGCTTATCTGGTCCGAGAAAAACAAACAAACAGCTACTGTTTGCCTTTGAGTGAGTGATAGAGAGGTGGGGGAGGGAGGGGGGTCTGAACTTACAAGACAGCGTGCTGACACACTCAGCACCCCAAAAACCCACTCTCTCTCCCCCCCACTCCCTGTTACACTCCACTCCACCCCCCCTTTTGAAAAGCACGTTACAGCCTCTTGAATGCTGGGATAGCTGCCCATAATGCACCGCTCCCAATGCAGCTGCGAGTGCTACAAATGTGGCCACGCCAGTGCACTTTCAGCACTCAGTGTGGACACACTGCAGCGCTTTCCCTAGTGGGCTCTACGAAGGCTGGTTTAACTCAAAGTGCTTTACAGCTGCAAGTGTAGCCATGCCCTGTGGCTTAGAAATCTTGCCCTCCCAAAGTCCAAGCAGCATAGAGATACAGTTCTTTCTTGTTCAAGCTGATGGAATGAGTTCGCTTGCACACCTCCTTTTCATGGGGGGCTTGAGAGGGAAGGAATGCAATGAACAAAGCCTTTGTTCTTTGATGTTTCACAATGTCTCATTTGGTTTCAATGGGCTTTCTTGGTGGGCAGACCTAACACCTTCTGTAGACAGACGGAATTTTATATTAATTAATGTTTCCTTCCTGATTTACACAATTAGAGAGGATTACAATGCAAACCCTTAATATCACCTTATAAGATGGGGGTACAGATGTTATGAGAGATCAACACATGCAGCATCCTACGAGCGTTTCATAAAGTCTAAACACATTCTTATAAATTTAACATCTATTTTAACAATAGTAATACAAGGATGAGCCAGGCTAGTTTCCAGCCATGCGTCAGTGTTCAGCTGAAGCCTAGGACCCTTGGCATGAGCTGGCATCTGGTCTGCTAGCATCACAAATAAGTCATCCCCCTACATTCCCACTTGGCAAGTATTGAACTAATATATAATTCTATGGAACACTAAATTACTGGGAACAGTTGTTTGGTTTAGACTTAGTGATCATGGAGCCTTCTGGATGAGGTTGGATTGTGCAGCATTCTGGCTCTTTTTTCATGTGTCTGTGTACCGCTCGAAAGTAAGGCCTTGTCTACACTAAAGGGAAAAGTCGACCTAAGCTACGCAATTTGAGTTACGTGAATAGCGTAACTCAAATTGACGTAGCTTAGATCTACTTACCGCGGGGTCCACACTACGTGACGTCAACGGGAGACACACTCCCGTCGACTCCCCTTACTCTTCTCGATCAGGTGGAGTACAGGAGTCAATGGGAAAGCGATCGGCATCGACCACCGCAGCATTGATCCTCCGGTAAGTGTAGACAAGCCCTAAGGAAGTACACAGATAATTCAAGTACTGACAAAAATCAGGCTCCTATCATGCAAAACTATATTTAGGAAATAGTGGGCTCTATCAGTTCAACAGGACCTACATTTCAAAGACCTCCTCCACCCTTTCCTGTAGTTTCTTAATAGACTTCTTGTAAGCTGGCTTCCAAATTCCAATTCCATGCCCCCATGAGACCACTTGTTTTCACTGATATTTTATTGTTGGGAGGTGGGGGAGGGAGGAAAGGGCAGAGAAGAGGAAGAGATTATTTCTTCAAGTATGCCTTTGCCTTCTTTCTGGGTCCCCTGCTACTCTATTCAGATTGAGGAATTTCCCACAGAGCAATGAGCCCTAAAGTGTATAAGATTTGAACATGGTGGCATCAGAATAAACCAGGCTAGTGCTGAGACATAGTGTATGCCCAGCAAAATGTATTACTTATGGAGCTGAGCAAACAGTTAACAAAGAACAATTTATTCAATGGGTTCAGGTCCTTTTTTCTACCTGTGCATTATGCACAGGCTTCAATTTTGGATGAAATTGGTATTCAAAATTTTTCAGTGAATGGTTTATGTAAACATATTTCAGCCTGTGGATTTTTCATCACCACTATTATGTTGAGAACTCTCTAACTGTAATTTGGTATTCATGCTGGGTGATAGGTCACGGTATTGTTTCTGCTTCCTGATTAGATGAGTCCCAAACCAATAAAGAGAGTGTATAAATATGGCTGCTTTGATGTCTACATGGATATCTGTGACATTCTGTCCATGATTATTCTTGAGAACAAAATTCATTTGTACAAACGTTTGCAGAAAGCAAATAGATGGGGTCACAAATGCTATCAGAGTTTTTATGGAAGTGAATGTTCACAAGAGATGCTTTGCAGCATTTGTCCGGATCTGATAGCAGCTTAGATATACATGGAGTGGGCAAAATATACTTAATAAAATAGATTAAAATGAAAATCTTAAAATCTCAGTCACATAGGTACTGTACAGATGACAGGATCCAGTGTAATGGATTTTGGGATAGAGGCTGCAGTCGCAGCTGGCAGGCATTGAGGGATGGGAAGGAGCTGGGAAGCAGCAGTCTCACAGGTTTCAGAGTAGCAGCCGTGTTAGTCTGTATCCACGAAAAGAGTAGTCTCACGGGGTCTATAAGGGTGGGGGCGGGGAGAGACTCAGTAGCGCCAGAAGCCAACCCTCCTCAACTTCAAAGAAATTCCAAATATATTCTCTGTTGGAATTCTAGTATGTAGCAGGGTTTTTCAGGACCCAGGCACAAGCTAAGATCCTAATAAGACTCACAGGAGATTGAGATAAAAAAGTCCTTGTTGTTTTGACATCCAAACCTTTGACAATAAAGCAGAAGAAATATTAAGTAAACAAAAAGGGACATGTGACACTTTCTTGTTCATAATGCAAATTAGAAAGGATGCTTCCCAGTGTTAATGGCCCTTTCCCTATGTCCCTCCACCCCCACCCCTACCCCACCGTGAATCATAGGGACAGAGTCTGCCATCCTTACTCACACTGAATAGGAATCAATCAACAAGTCCTTGTGGATTTCCTAAATTGTACAAAATGTAAATTAATCCTGGATGCAACATCCATCCCCCCACTGGGAGGTTAGACATTGAGGTAAGCTAGGAGTACTAACTATAGTGCCATTAACCCGCATACTGTTTGCCTGATGCTTTAGGGGGATTTACAGAGACATGAGACCTACTGCTGTGAGCACATGCCCAATTATCACACTGACATTTCAGTTGTAAGGCTGTTGCATTGCAGATTACTAGGGTATATTGTGGTCACCATCCATTATAAAAGCAAGGCGATTATGCACGCACCTCCTCTTCTTTCCTTTCACAGCAGGCTATGGAGGAATCCAACACAAGTTTGCAAAAAGTCACTCCACATGAAGCCACTGAAATATTCTGTCCATGAGACCATCTATAGTTGCAGCTAGAGATCTAAGTGGATTTGATCAAATAGCCAAATCTACACATCTTGTCAAATGCTGACAGATGTTGTGATCATTCCATTGGTATTCTGGCCAGGGCTTTAAGGTGGCAAACTATGATGCTCTGGAACAAATAATCTAGTGAAATCACTCAGACTAAGGTTCACCCTGGCCCTTTCAGGTACCATTGAAAGGGAAGCAGCAGTCACTGTGGAACACGTTAGGCATTTGAAAAAAAAAAAAAACCTTGCAAGGCCAGCACCACCACCAAGTGCAAACAACCAGGTATTACAAGACTTTCCCCCTGCATTGTATTATAGGCACCACAGCTCTTTTAGGGCTTGTCTACGCTTACAGCACTGCAGCGGCCTAGCTGCACCACTGTCGCACGTGAAGGTTCTACCAACACTGACAGGAGAGCTTCTTCTGTCAGTGTAGGTACTCCACCTCCCAGGAGGTGGTAGCTATATAGGGTTGCCAACACCTCCGGGATTGGCCTGGAGTCTCCAGGAATTAATAAAAGGAGCTGTCTCCTTCTCCTGCTGCACCTGCCTCTAGTACACTCGGCCCCTGTCACTGGCAGCCAGGCCAAGATGGGGAGTGAAGCAGTGGGACCACTTCTCACACCGGCTGCTCTGGGTCACTGCTCTGTGCAGTGCGGAGCTTGCTTGTGAGAGCCTGGCTGGGGAGGCGGTGGAGCTGGGCTTGTCCCCCCACCCCCACACTTGGGCCCTGCTGCTGAGTACAGGGGTGGAGAGAGCTGGAATCCCCTCTCCTCTTTCCCCCCACCCCCGGCATGTTTCCGGCTTGCTCAACCCCTGTTTTTGGCAGATGGGCCCAGGCAGAGGCAGCCCACCTCCATCTTGCAAGCCAGGCCGCTGCACAGAGCAGTGACCTGGAAAAGCCAGCTTCAGCCGGCATGAGAAGCGACTCCCTCCCGTTCCCTGCCTGGGCCCACCTGCCAGGGAGAGCAGCCAAACGTGCTGGGGGGAGGTGCAGCGGGAGAAGGACAGATCCCCTTCCCTGCAGGTAACTCTGATGGTGGCCCTGGGCTGGGCAGAGAAGACATGTTGGGCAGTCACGTGTCTCCTCACCCTTCTCCCCAAGTATTGGGAAGCATGAGTTGTCTATGCCTCCTATTGACAGCACTGTCTACACTGGAGGGTAAGTCAGTATAACCACATTGCTCAGGGGCATGGATTTTCCACTCCCCTGAGCGACGTAGTTATACTGACATAAGTTCCTAGTATAGACCAAGCCTTACAACTCCGTTTGCTAGGATTTCCAAGAGTGACTAGTGACTTTGGATGCCCGAGCTTTTGGGTGCTCAACTTGAGATGCCTTGAAACAGCCCGATTTTCAGAACGTTCTACTCATCCACTCTCTGAAAGTAAGACCCCTTTAAATAGGCCTCAAATTGCAAACCCAAGAAGAAGTTTAGGCTTGAAATTAGATGACTGTTTCTAACCATCAGAGGAGTGAAGTTCTGGAACAATCTTCCAAGGGATGTAGAGGGGGCAAAAAAACCTAACTGGCTTCAAGACTGAGCTTGATACGTTTATGGAGTGGATGATATGATGAGACTGCCTACAATGGCATGAAGCTGACCAACAGCTGGTGATGGGACACTAGATGGGGAGGGATCCAAGTCACTATGGAGAATTGTTTCCCAGGTGTCTGGCTGGTGGGTCTTGCCCAGGTCCTCAGGGTCTACCTGATCGCCATATTTGGGGTAAGGAAGGAATTTTCCCCTAGCATCAGATTGGCAGAGAGTGTTCCCTCTAATTTTTTCCATCCATGTGTGGAATTAATTTTGTTATGTGCACCAATATTGAGGTAATGTGCAGATGTGCACCACCAGTAGAAATAAAAAACCTAGATATAATATATATATTTTTAAAAAGTTACCATAGGGATAATTACTCCAGCCAGGAGAGGTTAGGCATTTTAGAATTCACTACTCAAGGAATTAAATTTAAGCATAAGAGAGAAATAAAATTATGAAATGCATAGACCAGTCAAAAAACTAAAGTAACAGCACTTTGAAAGAATAAAATTACAGTGAATATATGTGCATTGCAGGAAGTACCAAGAAGTAACAACAACAACAACAACAACACAAGTATGTGTTGGGAGGTGAGTGTGAGACAGAGTCCTGCTCCCGAGCCCTGTCCCACCTACCATAATCTGCAGAGCTGGGGTACATGGGCAGGGGAAGGAGGACACCCTGACATCAGTACCTCCCTCACCCCCCACCCCACGCTGCACAGCAAGCAGGAGGGTCCCGGGAGCAGCTGACCAGGGACTCCAAGGTAGAGGACAAGAACAACACAGCTGCAGAACAAGGGGGGAGGGGCACCTGAACACATGCTCCCTAGGGTGACCAGACAGCAAGTGTGAAAAATCGGGATGGGGGTTGGAGGAGTAATAGGCACCTATATAAGACAAAGCCCCCAAAAATCGGGACTGTCCCTATAAAATCGGAACATCTGGTCACCCTAATGCTCCCGGATGTGCACGGCTCTGCTAATCAAGTGTACACCACTTGATTGACTCTTGAGTGTCAGCGCGCCCATGCAGCTTAGAGGGAACACTGGCAGAGACCCTGGGGGGTTTTCACCTTCCTCTGCAATATGAGGCAAGGGTCACATGCAGGTTTAAACTAGTGTAAATGGTGAATTCTCTGTAACTTGAAGTCTTTAAATCATGATTTGAGGACTTCAGTAACTCAGTCAGAGGTTAGGGAGCTATTAGGAGTGGCTGGGTGAGGGTCTATGGCCTGCGATGGGCAGGAGGTCAGACTAGATAGCCATGATGGTCCCTTCTGACCTTAAAGTCTAAATCTGAGTTTGAGTCTGAGAATAACGGATAGATTTTTATTATGGTAAAAATCATGATTTGAAATAGACAGACTAGTTGCTAATTCAGCTTCTTAAAACAAGGATTTTGTTAAATATCAGTTAATTGAACATCATTGATGTTCATCTAAGGGAACATCCTTCCACAGGAACAAATACTCCAGTACTCAATTTGAAAACCGGCATTGCTAAGCAAGCGGAGCCCCAATCCAGGAAGAACATAACTACATAATCAAGTTAACAAAATCCATAGCCTACGTTTAATCCATTCCATAATCCTGTTACATACATTTCTCAGCCCAGAATCTAGTGAGGTCTCAACACAAACCGCTCACAGGCTAGAGAAATTCAATGAGTCAGTTCTCTCTCTGCAGTATTTTATAACAACCAGTCAAATAAAAAGGACAGTACCTTCTGGCATTTTAATTTCATATGGCCACTGGGAGAACCAATCTCCAGGAGCTGGCCTATTGTGTCTTTGAATATTTTAGGAACTGTATAAGTACATGTGATCCCCATGAAGGATATTGCTCAAACACTATATTACAGGAGGTTATGGCAGAGAGAAAAGAGTAAGATAAAATAGTGCAATTGCAGGGACTAGACTATAAGGAAAGATGTGGGGCGGGGAAGATTTTTTTGTATTCACCATCTCTTGAGGATTTGCTTGAAATTAACACAATTGATCAGAAGATTGATTTGTCTGAATCTGTCTGTCCATAACTGCAGGCGTAAAATGTCTGTTCCAGTGACACTATATATAATTCCCCTCTTTTATATTGGTATAAATCAAGAATAACTGATGATTTTGATGGAGCAATGCCACTGGAAATACAGAAAAAATTAGAGCAGAATTTGGCCCACCCTATCTACTCATGATGAAAGGTGCCATATAGAACTGTGAGGTGTTTCATTGTATGTTCCAAATTAGCGAACAAGTGTAAAGCTGTTAGCATCTGTCTCATTTGCTCACATTCCACAACAAAAACAACCAGTTAAGTGGATACAAAACATGTGAAGTATTGGTGTGAACTGAATTGAAAGAGCAGGAGGGCACAAAATTGTGGCATGTTAAATCCACTTTTCAAAGAGCCAAATATAACATCCAGATCTTGCATGTGCATGTTCAAATCAGCTTTATGGAGCATAAAACAGGTATTTGCATACCTTGATGCCAATATGAGCTTCCAAAGACAGGATTTGGTATCCCACTTAATAGTCCATGTTAAAAAAAAACAACAACTCATTTCTGAGAGCCAAATACAACCCTTCATCAACGAAGCCAATAAAGTTACACTGGGGAACCTGAAACAATGTCTTAAATATTTGATAAACTGTAAATCGTCTGAAATGATGAGTTCCTAAACAGTCATTCAATGACTTAAAGTGTACCATCAAATAAACCATATAAATCAGCTTAAATTTAAGATCTAGCACGCTGGATATAAAATAGAGTCACACATATGAGAAGTGGCAGGGCATATTTCAAGTGCTAATATTTCAAGTGCTAATATATTGCTTTGAATGATGGCAATTCACAATGGTGCAGCAATAAAAAAAATTATTGTTTAGCATCAATACACAGTAATAAGTAATAGAATTAGTCAGGACTACAGAAAAATTATTCTGCGCCACAGTGAAGCCAATGAGACTGAACATTTAAAGATCATATTGCAATAAACATTCAAATGGAAATCATATTAAGCCAATTCATGCTGAATGCAAAGCACATTGTTGTCAGCCTTGTCAAGTGAGCTGTTTCATCATCTTAGTCATGCCAGAGGATGGTTCTGCAGAGCCCTGTGGAAGGATTGTCTTCTGTAAATCAACACATGCTTTCCCACACAAGTTGAGGCCAAACATCTTGGCACTTGAATTCTATGAGCGTCAGCAGGTAAGGATGCATGGCTGGGAGGGTGAGGTGGGGAGGACAGTTCCAAATGCAGGGGTGCACAGATGCGATGCTCAGAGCTGAGGCAGCTGGAAGGTGGACCACAGTGAAATGTCCAGAATGTAGGAGGAATGCTACTGCAACGCTGAGCTGTGTCAGGATGGGCTGGACGCCAGGGTGAGGCAGAGAGCTGGGAGGTGGCGCAGATTGGGGTGGATAGCTGGAGCTGTTCAGAGTGAGAGGCAGCTGGGAGTAGAAGATCAATGCAAGGCAAACATCCAAAGGGCAAATTGAGGTGGCTCTTTAGAAATGTGCTAAATGAGACCCAGCCGGGGACCAAAACTGGGCACATGTCAATGGATAGAAGGAAGTTTGAGGCAATTATATCGTGGATTAGGTTAAGCGGTCTCTAGAGGGGAAAGAGTTAGTGGAACCGACATTCCAGTTGTGCCATGTGCCTGATGCAGAGACCTGAAAGGGTTTTATTTCAATATATTGAAAATTATAGATAATCTCCTGGCTGCTGTGAAGGGATTACCAGCATGAGAAGTCAGACTGTCGTTAGACTTTTTGAGATCACCACATGCATTTCAGCAGCCCATTAGAACTCAATGGTATAAAAGGCCATTTCAAAACGGGATCCCTCCCCTTAAAATGTTTTAGAGCAGGCCTGATCCATCATGCTGATGGGGAAAACCTGCCGTTGCTCAAGAGAATGGTTCGTGTTTCAATTTCTAAATTAATCTGGGACCCAAATGCCCAAAAACAGAAACACACAATGCTAATGACAGAAGTCTCTTGCCTGTAAGAAACAGCATTTTTTCCTAATTAAAAAGAAATCCAGAGTGTGATGGGAGGGAGAAGCTGATGACCTGAGAGACTGGTTCGATTTCTGGAGTTGTTGTAGCAGCTGTGGGATTCCCAGTGGTGATGTGCAAAAGAACGCAAGCATTGATTATTGTACACAGAAACACTGAACCCTACTGATCCATCCCAGGGAGAGGAGCCTTGTAACTCAGCCAAGGAGACCTTCTCATGTAAATTGTCAGCATCTGCATTTTTTATTAGAGGGCCAAGCCCTGAGTCCTTGTTCTCTTTGGACTCACTGACATTAAATAGGGCATTTGTGCTTGAGCAGGAGAGGGTAAAAAGCAAGTGAAGATTGCACTGTCCGGTGCCTAACTATAAAAAGATAGAGTGGTACAATGGATGGGTGTTAATATCTTTGAGGTTCTCTTTTGTGCATTTTTAAAAATTATATAAATATAACTGTTGGTACTGAAAGCCCACACCCATATACCAACCCCCAAATTCTAGAGTGGAATGCAAATTAAAACCAGGAGTAATGGTCTTTTCAACATAAGGCGCATCCTTTTAGCATTCATTTTCTTCTGTAATTCTTTTGTAGCAGCCTGTTATACCTTTAAATCCCCTTGCCACTGTTTTTAGGATTTATCAAAGTCGCCCCTCATGTATTAACTCTATTGACTTTGGGCCGGTGCGTGTAAATTAGACTTTTTATTCTGTCTTAGCTCTGACCTCAGAATGAGATTTGCAGCCCCACTGACTTCAGTGATGGGGGGATCCAGTCCACCTGCATGGGGAATCAGGACTGTGGTTTTCTCTGGTGAAAGTCACACCAGTGCAGAGGACTAGCACAAGGCCAATACATAGGGATGAATTTCACCCGAGGGGCCCAATCCCCCAATTTTAGTGAGGTTGCTCAGCACTTCTCAGGAAGTGCTCAGCACCTCCCACATATGGGTTCTCTCTCTCTTTGTCCCATGGTATGAGGCTGTGCCTGTTGGTTGCTACACTCTATGCTTTTTAACGTGTCCCATGTTTGTGGTTATGCTCATGATGAGAGCATGCAGGCTTCATTCCTACACAGAGCCCTTTGCTTGTGTATTTAACAGTGCAATCATTCTTACTTAACAGAAACAGACAGATTAAATACCATTTCTAGAAAGTACACTAGTCGGTTGAGTCTCCCGGTAATTATTTTGTCACATTGTCAATAAATCAGTCACCAGGTTAAAAAGGCAGTTAATGTGGTCAAGTGCAAGAATCCCAGGGCTGGTTGGGGGAGATCTGAAGGTAGCACTTACAAATGTGTTTCATTTGGTAGTTACTGCACTCTAGCCCTCATTAGCTCAGTGAAAACAGGTGGACACTAAGTCTTTCCTGGATGCTAATAACCAGACTATATGAACCAGTCATTGAACAGTTTTGACTACTGTACAAGTTTGTAACAATCAGTTTGCAGACATTCACGGTCAAGAAAAAGGGCTGCATTTGCTAACTACGTTCTTCATTGTTAAACCTTTGGTTTGCTCTAGTTAACACATTGAAGTATCAAGTTGTAAAGAGTGAAAAGAGCAGAAGAGTCAAGACCGGAATTGTCCCATCACAATAAAATCTTGCTGTCTTGTAACAAAAAATCAGAAGAGTGTCAGTTCAGTGCCACAGGAGAACAGCATTGTGGATAAAGCTAAATAGAAACACTACATGCTTATTATTACTTGTGGCAGCCCCACCAAGATTGGGAATACGTGTTTAAATCTCACCAGCTTCAGTGGGATGTAATCATGCGTAGAAATGCTTTGCTGAATCAGGGCCGTAACCCACACTACTGCAGATTACTAGTTTAGAAAAGCCTGTCAAATGTGTCTTGACCATGGCTCCCAATGCTGCAATGAGCTCCATGTGGATGGACTCTAGCACTTGCACAGAGCCCCACTGAAGTCAAGGGGGATAATCACGGATGCAGGGATCAAGCCACACAGACTCATGGCAGGAAGACCTAGTTCTGCGATTATTCAGTGACATCCCTGTAGCCATTATAGCTTCTCTGAGATAGGCAATAATGAGTATGGACCTCCCTCTTTCCCATCAAATATAACTAAGATACATTAAAGTCTTGGGGAAAAGATTCTCAAGATGTATTTTTTTATATTCTGAAGGATAAAGTACCCGTGGGGAAGGTTTGGGGTTTTTGTTCTATGGACTGTAGCTAATTTGCTACCTAGGGGAAATAAGATGGCAGTAGGAATCAAGAGTACTATTTTTTATTTTGCCTGTACTCTCAAGACACTGTTGGGTATGCTGGTTTTTCATGCCCTGGGGTAGAATCTCTTCTGTAAATATAGAGTAACTCTTTGGCTTCCCTGAAGTCACTCCATATTTACTACAGATCACTTTGGAGGTTTGCTAAGCATAATACTGCCTGAATACTCTACACATCAGGCAAGATTCATTTTGCACAAGTTGCACTGATGCCATCAATAATCTTGTCCCATCAGGGCATATATGCAGACAGGCTTCAATATTGATTTTATTTTTGGCTTATGGTTTGGAAGTATTAGCAGGTGAGATGAAGGCTTTATTTAGAAAGAGGCTTGAACCCAAGATCCAGATTTTGAATAGAGCTGGTGGAATTTTTTTCAAAATTTGAAGTTTTTTGATGCCCCCCTCCAAAAAATGGGGAGTGGGGACTCTATTTTTTTGCAAATTTTTAGTGGGAAAAAAATTATCACTTTTCAACCAGTTTTAATTTTGAACATCCCCAAGTTCTAGTCTAAGACTGAGGACTTATCTTCACTATAGGCTAAATTGGTGCCACTGCGATTGATGCAGCAGTGTCAATTTAGTGGGTCTGGTGAAGATGCGAAAAGTTGATGGCAAAGCACTCTCCCGTTGACTTCAGTACTCCACCTGCTTGAGAGGCGGAAGCTATGTCAATGGGAGAGCACCTCCCATGGACACAGTGCGGTGTAGACACCGCTGTAAGTCCAGGTAAGTTATGTCGACTTAAGTTACGTAATTTATATAATTTAACTAGAGTAACTTAGATCGACTTGCCTCATTAGTGTAGACCATGCCTTAGATTTGTTCTGGACCACCTTTAGTCTTATTTGGCAGAGTCTTTCTGCTATCACACTTTGTGGATGTCCACACTAGCACCGGAGTACTGTAAAACTTATTTTGAATAAGTATAGAATTGGCAAGAATTCTATTTTATGAATTCCAAATGCAAACTTATTATCCCAATTCATCATGCTGTAGTGTATATGTTCCATACTCCAGGAAGTGTCATCTCCCCAGTTTAGAGTGTTTCATTCGAGATACCAGCTCATGCTCAGCCTCAAACAAAGTGGAAAAAGATAATAATAATAATCAAAGACACTTTTATGGGTCCCAGTGCCAAAGACTCTCCAAGTCCTATAACAGCAAAAACTCACTTAGAGAAAATGATGATGTTGATATTCTCTGTCGCTGGCACTTATAGCGTCTTTAGGGTACTGTTCAAGAAAACAACAAGACCTACTGTAGAACTGCATATTGTCAGTATTGAATGCCAACTTGAGTAAAACATAATTGAGCAATACAAAATGCTCTTTGCACTGTATCTTCCACTTCCTCCTCCAAGAAATAGAGGGGGACCAAGAAATAGTCCAGGGATAGTGGATACCAATGTATGCGTAGTAAGAGTTACAGATGGAGACCTCTCTGGCTTCAAGATTAGGCTAGATAAGTTTATGGAGGGAATGGTTTGATGGGATTACGGGATTCTAATCAATTAGGCAATAACGGCCATCGCTGGTAAAATGAGGGTCTGGCTAGAGAATCTTGCCTGTATGCTCGGGGTTCTGCTGATCGCCATATTTGGGGTCGGGAAGGAATTTTCCTCCAGGGTAGATTGGCAGAGGCCCTGGAGGTTTTTCGCCTTCCTCCGCAGCATAGGGCAGGGGTCGCAAGCTGGAAAATTCTCTGCGACTTGAAGTCTTTAGATCACGATCTGGAGACTTCAACAGCAGAGTTAAGGGAAAGTGGGGGGGTCAGCTTTTGTGGCCTGCATCATGCGGGGGGTCAGACTAGATGACCATATTGGTCCCTTCTGACCTTAAAGTCTATGAGTCTATGAGTGGAGTGGAGTCATTATTACTGTATCTGTGCTAATCAATTTTCTGCCAAAGTCTCCAAATGAGACACGGATAATCTCAGTTACTCAAAGTCAGGTGAATGAAACTATTAACTCCAAGTCACATGGAAAACCTAATGCTTTGACAGTCTCTCTGTGCAACACCCATTATGCTGCTCAGCTGTACAGGCATGCTACTCCTCTCATCAGAATGCATCAGAAGTAACTAATTGAAGCCAGTAGAGTTACACCAATGTAAGATTGGGGTATGTTTGAGAGGAGTTTCAGATTCTTTGCATATTGCTACTGATCTGTTTATAGCACACAGTTACAGCTTACTGCCTTACTTGTGGTTCATTGGATGGAAAAATCAGCTAAAGACAGAGGGCTAATTAAAGACAGGAAAGGAGGAGGTGAAACTCCCAGGGAAGTTTCAGGGCCAAACTCAAGAGCAACATAGAGAATGGTTTAATTTACAGGTCAGAAAGTCGCTGTCAAAGCCAAAGAACAGAGTGAAAATTGACTATATTTTTCCACTTCTTTTTTTTTTATGATTATCAGTACTGAGACAGAGAGAGACATGAGCCAGGCAGAGCAGCACCAGCATTAGTAATGGCTGCCGTGCAGTCTCAGAGGCCTCTCTCCAGTAACGACTGTAATGTTGAGCATAATTTGCTCTGTTCCTCCCTCCTCTCAGCATTAGCCCAGCAGACTCTGCTAGAGCCCAGCGCACACTCACTCACTGCTTCTCCTTCCTTTTCTCTACCCACCACCTTCCACACCTTGTGCCTCAAAGCAGAGGAAAAATCAAGATATAAAGAGGGAGCTTAATGTGTGCATCACTTTGTATGGACAAGAAGAGCAAGATTTCTCTCTCCTTGTTGTCTCCTCCAAGAAACACAGAAGAGAGAGCAGCAAAGTACTCAGCGCCAGCGCACCCTAAACAACTGAAGGATGACTGCAAATCAGCTGTCACAACATAGGTCAAATGGTGGAGCCTCAATCCAGGCATTGACTGGGAAATCTCTCTCTCTCTCATCCCTAACTCCTTTTGGGGTGGGGCATAGCACATCTTCCCAGTCATGCAGTGGCTGAAATTTTCCACTGGATCCTCAGAAATATCCATCTCTCTGAATGTAGACATTTGTGATCTTACTCTCCTATCTCTGACTGTGCCTGGATTATGGGAGGGAGGTTTGCTTTCTATGATCCCACCTTCCAAACCAGCTCAGCTATGCACTGTCAGGTAATGAATCTAGTACTAAAAACCCATGCCTAGGATTCTTTCAAGAACAGGTAAGTAAATCCACTTAATATACAAAGCATAGGGTCTTTTGAGCCCAACTAGTGATATATCCTGCTTGGATGAATAAAGCAAATAACTTGACTGAGTACTAGGCTCTGGAATGACTGAAAGAATGACTGTAAGCAGTTCCCGTACTCAGGCAGTAAGTTATATTACACACGCTTTAGTCAAACTCATTCTAACTCTGCCCACTCTCCTTGATTGGTTTGACACTTCCAGCAGCTCTCCATTAACCTTCAGGGGTCAGTTCACTTATTTAATGATCTGGATAAGCTGTTTCATCAATTTGCTTTCAATTGATGGAATTACAAAAAGAATCTCTTTGTGGATTCATGATTCTTGTCATGCTCAGTACAAACTGTGAAATAGGTAATTTATGCCAGCAGTTACAGATTACATGTTTGTTTAGCTAACTGACTGAAATAATAAAACCCCATGGGGGGATTGGAAGAAAGGGGTGGGGAAGAGATGTTTCCGGATCTTCATCTGAATTCTCTCTCTCTCTCTCTGTTAAAACCCTGCAATTAGTCAGGTGCCAGTGGTATGGATTTGCAACCCCATGCAGAAAAGCAATCAATCCCAACAAAGTTATATGTGCATATAACTGGTAACCTATTATAGGCCTGTATCTCTATCAGATTTAATTTCCATTCACAATGGGAAGTACTAGCGTGCTGCCATATTTAGCTCAACAAAGCAACACACATCAAAAATGACTTTGGCAGAACATGACATTCTGTTCCACTTCACACCTCTTTCTCCGAGAATGGATTCCTCTCATTCAGTGCACTGTTTTGTGTTGTATTGGGCAGGTGCCCTCCTGCACCGAGCAACATTTATTTAATAACAATGAATCAAACGAAAACAATCAAGCAGCAAAAAGTTTAAGTGATTCATCCAGCGCTTACAAGGCACATCATTTCTACAGATCAGTCCTGTTAGAGGGTCTATAGTTGGACAGATGGCTTTCAAATAATGTATTTGCTCTTAAACATCAAGGGGTGATGGAAAGGATATTGTGTCTGAAGGAGAGAGATGGATACGTCCTACGGTTTCTCTGTTTTCTCTCCAAGGTGTCCAATATCTTTCTATTGTCTGCAATATTTCTATCCATTTCCTTTTCAAATTCAAGAGCTCACTCTTCATCACCTAAGATTTAGTTCCCTACTTACAGCTGTGTAAACGTGTAGGCGTGTGTGGCCCTCCCTCACTGTCAATCTCAGAGGGAGGCCATGCCTCTTGGCTTTCACACCCCTGGAATAACAGTTTTAGACAAGGGGGAAGCTAGTCTCGGGGCTCAATCCCTCCAGCGAGGTCGAACAGTGAGTGGTCCAGGGGCCCAACCCCTCAGGCAGGGCAGGGCACCAACAGTCTAAAGAGCAACCCTGAGGCAGGGTAGAACCAGGTATAGTCTGGGAATCCAGGCCCTCAGACAGGGCAGGGTACTGAGCACAATCTAGGGCACCAACCCGCAAGCAGGGCAGACCAGTGAATAATCCAGGGACCCCAGCCTGCAAGCAGGGTGGGATACCTGCAATCTAGGGCTCCAGCCCCTAGGCAAGAGGCGAGCACCCAACACAGTATAGGGGGCCCAGGCAAGGGGTGAGCACCCAATGCAATCTAGGAGGCCCAGGTAGATGGTAGACTCCCACAGGCCTCCTGGCTGAAGGTGGGGTTGCTGCCACCCTAGGGGTTGAGTGGAAGGGGGTAGGGAGATGCAGGCCCACCCAACTCCACTGCATCCCAGCCCAGGGCCCTAACAGTGGCAGAGTGGTCTACCTCTGGGTCAGCGAGGATCCAGCCGCAACATGCTGAACTGGACTCAGGCAGCAACTCAGTCAGCCTGTGGTCGGCTGTCCCTAGGCCACTTCCTATTCTTCCCTTGGGGTGTACCTGGCTCTCTGGGTTGTCCTCCATCTTCCCTGGGTTACTGCAAGCGATAGTCCCAGCTGCTCCTCAGCATCAGGCATGTCTGGTAGCTCAGGCAGTTCAGATGAATCCTCGGGGCAGCAGAAGTCCTCAGCAGGCTCAAGCTCCAGCAGCTTCTCCCCAAATGAGCTACAAGGCCTGCCTTTTATACTTCCTATTCCTGTTCCGCCCCTCTGCTTCCAGTGTGGCGGGCGTGGCTTTCCTGGTTCCGCCCACCAGGGGCATCTGGCCATCTCTCACTGTCAATCTCGAAGGGAGGCCACAGCTCTCTGCTACAAGCTATAAATACTTATATATTCCCCTCAGCATAACAGTTCATCACTAAGGAGCAGCCTGATAACCTCCCAGGTTTTCCCAGGGAATTTGATAGACTTCTGAAAACTCTAAAATCAGCCCTTCCAAAATCCTGCCCCATTCCAGCTCCACAACTTGCCTATTCTTCCTATATTCAGTTATGATGAAATTAACAAGTTTGCTGGATACACTTTCCTTTTTCATCCCCTTGAAAGTTACCTGCAAGTCCACATAGATTCAGCTCAAACCACCAACCTTATCTTCAATTCAATTTGTTGTGTTTGCCTCTATGGAACAGACCATACAAGTTCTGGTTGAATCACGCATGGGTTTGTCTTTCTGTACTACTCTCCCAAACCTGGAGTAAAATATATATCAATAAAACTACATCTCTGATGTTTACAAATGCTCTGCTAGTGCCTGGACCTTTGTGTAAATTAAGAGAATTTTAAGGAAAGAACAAAGGCCTAAACATATAGCTATAATAACTGGAACAGACTGTGATATCAGTTTACACTGAGTGTAAATATATTGATGTTGAAATCAGATTCTGAGATCCAATTCTGGCCCCAGATTTTGATACAAAGGACTTAAGATTCACTGAGGTCAAGATTTTCAAAAGCGACTAGTTATTTTGGATGCTTTCATTTCTGGATGATGTCAGGGATTCACAAGATCTGGTCTATGTCTGGCCTCTTGGGAGTGACCCTAAGAGCCCCTCAGTGCCAACTGGAAGAAGGCCTACTGCCAGGGGAGCTGGAACAATTTTTATGGTGGGGGTGCTGAGGGCCATTGAACCAAACTGTAAACCCTGTATATGATGGAAACCACTTCAAGCAAGGGGGTGTGGCAGCACTCCCAACACCCCTCGTTCCAGCACCTATGTACTGTGTTCTTTGAGTCCACCTTATGGACCTCCTCTGGGATGCTGGCTTGAAGTGGTTTCCATCTAGTTACAGGGGCTGAATGAGGCAGCCAATACAGAACTGCTTTCCATCCCCTCCGCAAGCTCCTCCCATTCCTTGCAACTTCCCAGAATGCATCGATGCCCCATTCACGCCACCCCATAGGACAGCTTCCAAAACGATAGCTGGACTTACACACAGCTATGAGAGCCCACGCTTCCCTGCACTCTTATCTCCCTTCCCACAAAGACTTTTGTGTATGTTGTTAATTGGTATATAATAAAAACAAATTCTCTGGAAGATAATCAATCTTTATTTGTCTCCTACATGTGGTGGATGCCGCTGGTAGTAGTAATATATAGTGGTAGTTCGGTCATTTGCTGACAACAAATCCCAGTCAGGAATCATCACAACTTTCATTCAAGACAGCAATTTAACAAAGCATGACAGAGTGCTGTACAGAAAGACTCATTACTGGGGATCATTATCAAAATGTTGCCTCAAAGCTTCCTGGATTTAAATAGTCCCCCATTGTGCCCCTCTAATAGCCCTGGTATATGGCTGATCAAATTCAGCAGCCAGATGATCTGCCTCCATGTTCGACCCTGGGGGAATCTTTTCACCCTTAGTGTCACAAATACTATGGAACGCACAGCAGGCTGCTATGACTATGGAAATATTTTCCTCATTTAGTTCTAACCTGCCATATAGGCAGCACCAGCGCACTTTTAATCTGCCAAACGCACATTTCACAGTCATTCTGCACCTGCTCAGCCTATTGTTGAAGCTGCTGTCCAGGTTTCCCGTTAAGACCATGAGAGTGAGGGGTATGCTGGGTCTCTCTGGATCACTATGGGCATTTCAGCATCACCCCACTGTAATCTTCTGGTCGGTAAAGAAAGTCCCTGCTTGCAGTTTTCTATACAGGTCAGTGTTACTGAAGATGCGTGCGTCATGTGCCTTCCCAGATCACCCCGTGTTGATGTCAGTAAAACGCCCACGGTGAGCCACAAGCGCCTGTAATACTATAGAGAAGTACCCCTTTCTATTGATGTACTCTGTCGCAAAATGGTCTGGGGCCAAAATTGGAATACGTGTGCCATCTATTGACCCGCCGCAATTAGGGAATCCCATTGCGGCAAAGCCATCCAATATTTCACGCACATTGCCGAGAGTCACGGTCCTTCATAGCAGGATGTGATTAATGGCCCTTCACACTTGTGTTAACGCAGCCCAGTGGTCAACTTCCTGAATCCAAACTGATGTGTGACTAAGCGGTAGCAGTCTGGAGTTGCCAGCTTCCACACTGCGATCACCACGCATTTTTCCACCAAAAGGGCAGCTCTCATTTTGCTGTCCTTGTGCCTCAGGCTGGGGCGAGCTCCACACACAGTTCCAGGATAGTGCTGATAGCACATGTTCAAACCCACATAGCCCGATTAGGCAGGAGCAGTTAAGCAGGTCCATCTTAAACAAAGGAATGTGTGTTGACCTCAATTTACATATAAGTAGTAAACAGGGTCCTTGAGACAGCAAGAGGGAGGCAAGGCAAATCTGCATTTCAGCATACACAGGGAAGAAAAAATAGCATTCAGGCATCTTCACCCCCAGACTTCACGTTGCCTTCTTCACTGTTTAAATAAACTTTGCTTTGAGGGGTAATCCTTAGAAGCATCTACTTCAAGGGGGGACCAAACTATAAAAATGAGGGGCAAAAACACCCCAGTCTCTCTCTCTCTCACCTGAGAAGACAAAGGAACCAGCCCTTTGGAGACACATTCTGACTTGAGAATTTGGTCAGCTATGTTGCTGGGAACATGTGGTAAGGATTTTACCTTGAACAAAGTCTAGTTTGTTAAGTCTTAGCTACGAGGAAGCATTTTATCTTTTTGTCTCTTGTGACCGTTTCTGACTTTAATATCTTGTACTTGTACTCACTTAAAATCTCCCTCGTTGTAGGTGAATAAACTTGTTTTATTCTTTAATCAAAATGAATCCAGTGTTGTGTTTAAACGGAATTGTTTGGTAACTCCAATTAAAATAGCAAACGGTTGTATATTGATCACATACAGGGGCAGCAAACCTCTAAGAGCTGAGGTGTCGAGGAGAGGGCTGCACAGTGAAGAACCCATCTTTTTAGGGAAAATCCAGGACTGAGAGTGTGTTGGGGTCAGCCTGCAAGTGGCAGCCAAGCCTGGTGGAAGCCAGAATGTTGACTGGAACGTTGCTGGCAGGCTGCAGCTATACACAGACAATCAGGGTTTGACCTGCATGCTGTTTGGCTGTGTGTGGGAGGCCCCAGTTGGGAGCTACAGCAGCAAAGCATTGTGAGGTACCCAAGGGTGCAACCCTTCACTAGTCTGGATTACACCCCAAAATGTGATAAAAAGTAAATGCAAATGTATACATCTAGGAACACAAAATATAGGCCCTACTTACAGGATGGAGGATCTATCCTTTGAAACAGTGACTCTGAAAAAGATTTGGGGCCTACGGTGGATAATCAGCTGAACATGAGCTTCCAGTGTGATGCTGTGGCCAAAAGAGCCAATGCAATCCTAAAATACATAAACAGACGAGTGTCGAGTAGGAGTAGAGAGGTTATTTTACCTCTTTCACTGGCACGGGTGCAGCTGCTGATGTAATACTGTGTCTAGTTCTGGAGGTGTCCACCATGCAAGGAGGGTGTTGATAAATTGGAGAAGGTTCAGAGAGGAGACACAAGAATGATGAAAAGATTAGATAACCTGCCTTACAGGGATAGGCTCAAACACAGTCTATTTAGGTCAACAAAGAGAAGGTAAAGGCAGGATTTGATCACAGTCTGTAAGTACCTTCATGGGGAACAAATATTTAGTAATGGGCTTTTTGGTCTAGCAGAGAAAGATATAACATGATCCAATGGCTAGAAATTGAAGCTAGACAGATTCAGACTGGAAATAAGGCATCCATTCCAAACAGAACAATTTACCAAGGCTTGTGGTGGATTCTGCATCACTGGCAATTTTTAAATCAAGATTGGATGTTTTTCTAAAAGATCTGCTCTAAGAATAATTTTGGGGAAGTTCTCTGGCCTGTGCTATACAGGAGGTCAGACTAGTAGATGGCAGTGGTCCCTTCTGGCCTTGGAATCTATGAACCTAGGAAAACCCACACACCGGGGGAAAGCCTAGAGTCCATAGGTGCTCTAGAGAGTAGATGGCTAGGGACAGAACACCTTGGAGATGCACTGATTCGCAGCATCCTCTGGGCAGTCTCTGCCAGTGGGGCTCCTATGTTGCTCTGGCCAAAACCCAAAGTTTCTCTCCTGTGCTGTAACCCTGCATGGGAGGGGGGCTGGTTGAGGGGGCAGCACCCATATCACCCCAGCCTCATCCAGTGGAGAATCCTGGCTCTGGTGCCGCTACCTCTGAGTGTTTGGAAAAGAATGCAATTGCACCCCTTGTGGCTGTCAGAGTGAAGGAAGCCCAAAGCATTTAAATATGCAGTTTGCTTTAGGGAAGATGGAGTAGGTCCATAAACAACATAGTTGAAATATATTCCCAATTGAAAGCCCCCCTCCATCCATCATTACTCATGGGTGTTCAATATAAATTATTTTTGCATTAATTAACACACTTCTACCTTCGCAAAAGGACCTAAAATAGATAACCCCTTGCAGCGAAGGACTAGGATTCCTCTCACCCTTCTTTGTTTTTACAAAGGGTCTATGGGCTTGTTTACCCGAAGCAGCAGTGCGCACGACGGGAGTGTGCTTTCTAAACGAATGTGTTGTGCACTAATTGGCCTGTGTAGACCCTGCTGGTGAACACTACAGGCTCCCTGCTGTGCTTTAATGTAGGGCTGTTTCAAAAAAGTACGTGAGTGTGCTTTAGAAATCCCCTCCCCGTGGGGCACGTTACCCCACTGTATAGACAAGCTCTATGTCATCTCCTCATGTGTTCTCCTGTGTCACAAAAACTGGCTTCAAATTGTACCAGTCCACTAACCATTATTTTTTAGCTGTTCCAAAAATTTTACATTTACTGAAACTAAAAAAAATAATGTGCCTTTTGTGCCGTACTCAACAAAAATAATGTGAAGCAACCACATGGGCACAGTTGAGTCCCATATACCTGTGTTTACTAAATAAACACAAACGCACATGTCCTGGCTGCATACATACTGCAGCTCTGGCTGGTTCCTGGCAGCTTGTAAAACACTGAACACAGCACCACTGTAGGGCTCAAACTATTTAGAGGGATACTACCCTGAACGTACACACCAGGAGAAAGAAAGGAGGGGAAGGATGGAGTGAAACTAGAAAGAGAAACAATTCATATATACAAGTGTGTGGCATAAACAAAATTTGGCATGTTACAAACGTCTGCCAATGAAATGGCCAAATTAAATAAGAGACCATTCATACTAACTTAACCACCCATCTAAGGGGATACGAAACCACAGATGGGAGCTCTGAAATGGAAAGAAGGTATCAAGCTCGCTCTAACTGGGTCTTGTTTGACATGACCATTTGAAAAACCCTTGCTATTATATCTGTTTTCACCGATATCACATCTTTATTTGGCTGAACTGTTCTTTGCCTAAGCTTACATGTGCGATGGCTTTGATCTGATCGCTGTTTTATTTTATTCTTTGCCTCAGGTTAATGAATCTTTAATCACATTGATGGGGAAAACTTAATAGAAAAATTAATGAAAACACAACATCAGTGTCTGCAATGTGTAATGAATAACAATAAGGAGAACAACAGATGCAGTCTGTTTGATGGACCGAGTTATAGTACATCATGCCTGATTACAGACATGCTCATTTTCTACAACAGCCAGCATTGCACATTAAATAGATCAGCTACCGGTATATCTGTACTATGCTGAAAACCTAATTAAATAATAATAAAGAGGGCTGGACCAATGAACAGTCCTGTTCTTTGGTAAAGAGGCAGCCCTAGAGCCAGCACAATTAGACTCTAATTCTTGATTGGGGCCTCTAGGCGTTACCCTGATACAAATAATAATAATAGCAAGAGGGATAACTATAAGCTCTTTTGAAGAAAAATTGTGAATTGGTCAGGACAAAGAGAAGCAAGGTGAATAGAGATAACAGCAAAAGCGCCTCCCCATCTCCCGTCAGCTGAAAGGGAGGACTTCATTAGGGTTAAGTATATTTTATTGACCTATTAATACTCTTGTATAAAACTAAAGCTGGACAAGAGACCAACCTCATGAGGCAATCTCCTGTCTTAAGGGATTGTCTTAAAGGTGCATCAAGCATACTGAGTAAAATTCTGCTCCGCTTTTAGGAGGCCGTTTCTGATAAGTAACAAGACTTTCGTCAGATCCTTGAGAGGTCACTAAGACGTGTTTCACTACGCATTGTGGTGCTTTTGAATACAATATATACTGTCATCCATTGTTTCAGTTTCCTTTCCTCCATGGTTTTTCCTTTGGGTGAACTTCAGCTCTGTGCAGAGCAACCAGCACATGGCCTATGCATCACCTTAGTCCCATTTTGAGGACTTAAGTGAAATTTAAGTGATTCACAGGCCTACACTGTGCCTATATGCACGGGGGTTAGTTTCACCCTCTGCACTGCACACTTTTATGGCAGAATGGAGAGTACATACATGGCTTGAACCCCTAGCCTGGGTATAACTAGCAGTGTAGATGGTGAGGCATTGCTCAGGCAAGTAAAGACACGTCTGAACTCTGTGGATATGTATTCAGGTTTATTCCCCTCACAACTCTCTGCTGCCCAAACAGTGCCTCCCCTATCTACACTGCTATTTTTTAGCAGTGTAGTTTCTATGGGTGGGGGGTATAATAGGCCTTGGGAAGCTAAGCCTCCCCTAAGCCAGACCGTGGCCCCATCCACACTCCGCCCTCTCCCCCAAGCTGGTGGGAGCTCAGCTCCGGCTGGAGGCCAGCGGCCTGTTGCTGGGGGCAGCCGGCAGCCCAGCACTGGGGCCAGCACTGAGGCCGGTGGGCAACCTGGCGTTGGGGGCGGCGGGTGGCCCAGCCCGGGGGGTGGTGCTGGGGCAGGTGGGCAGCGCGGTGCTGGGGCCAGCTGGCAGTCTGGGGTGGTTTGGCCGGGGCTCCTCCATCTGTAGGGAGGAAGGGCAGGGGGGCTCAGGGCTCTGGCAGAGGGGGGGGGTCAGGGCCTTGGGCAGAAGAGGTGGGGCCACGTGGTTAACCTCCCCAAAGGGGGGGCAAATATGCCACCCATGGGAGTTTCCTGCTGCCTCTCTGCTGCTGGAGCCTTTCCCTGCCACAGGAAAAGCTCCAGCAGCGGGAAAAAGGCTTTGGCAGTAGGGAAGCCACAGGGAAAGGTTCAGACAGCTCCCCTCTGCTGAGCCTTTCCCCGCTGCCTCCCCAGTGCCAGAGCCTTTCACCGACATCTGTAGCTACACACCACAGTTTGGAAGCAGCCTACTTTTCACTGCGGCGTCTAGTTACGCATACTCTACACGCTGCCACAAGTGGTGTGAAGTGTAGACATAGCCTAAGCGTATAACTGAATAAGGACTGTCATATCAGATCCTAAGTTTGTACTTCCCCAGTTTCACAGTTCAGAGTAGAACTGGTTGGAAACCAGATTTTCTGTTTAGTGAGATATTCCATGATTTTGAAAAAAAATTTGCTCTGAAATGAAACAAAAACAAAAATTTTCAAAATTTCCTACAAATTAATATATGAAAAAAATAATTTTGATCAAAACATTTTCTTTTGATAAAATGAAAACGCTTTGCTCTAGTCTGATGTTTAACTTTTTATTTTATTTTATTTTATATATATTTATATTCTATAATGTCATATCAAAATGTTTCATTCTGAAAAGAACATTTTGACTTTTTTGGAACACTCCATCCACTTTTCCCCCCTAAATCCACTTTTATCAAAATGGGCATGTTTCTGCAAAAAATGTTGCTTTCAAAGAATTGGCATATTCTGATGGAAAAACATTCTGTCGGAAAACTTCCAAACAGCTCTAGTTCTGGTTTATAGATAAACTGGTGCAAAACTCTTCTGTTTACAAATATATTTATTTAAGAGTGTTCACGCAGAGGGTTGACTAAACCATTGCAAGTGTGTGCATAGAATAGCCCTTAAGCTTAAGAGTTTCTCCCTCCTGAAAATGAGAGCCTCAAAACCTAGAACTGACCAACCTCATTATTCTCAGAGGAGAGGGGGAGTTTGACACTCCTATTGAAAGAGACACTCACCCCAGAAGGAGATCTGGTGAATTGTTTAAGCATCTTTAATGGAATTAGAGCATAGGGTCACATTTTTCACAGAATCTTAATTATGCAATCTCAATTTCATTGATTTTTGTTAGAACACAAGGACTAAGGGTAAAAAATACAATATATTTTAAACAAAAATAACTTTCACATTCACACCATAGTCAAAATACAATGAGGTCTGAAATAGGTCAAGTCCTGTTCTCTCAGCCACTATCATAATCAATCTAGACCATGTGACGCTATGAACCATCCATATAGCTATTGTATCTAAGCAATATATATATTCTGCTGTGTTGAAGTAATCTTGTAAAAGGTTTTTCTCAGATTCATGAACTGGTAAATACTGGTTCTTATAAGGTCATTCATAAGTGAGAGTTTCATCTATTTTGGCCAGGTACTGCTAAAGTATGAAATACCTACAACAAGTCATTAACCAGTTCTGAAATCTATAAAGAGAGAGAATATTATCATACTATAATATAGTAAACCAAAGTTTTAAAATCCAATACCAAACTAGAAGATACAATGGCATATCAATTGCAGGGGCCCAACCCTCCTAGACTAAAGAAAGGGTGCAAAAGGTAAGACATGATCCAAAAATTAATCCAAAACAGGGTTTTAACTAAAACAATGCAAGTTTGTGCATAGACCAGTCCCCCTAGACTCCATTTCTTCCTGCTGATCCTGACTTCTTCAAACCCTAGAACTGGCCAACTTGCCTGTTCTCAGAGCCGAGGGGGGTGAGTAAACAGGAAAGAGCAAGCTACACACTATCATCATCCTATTGGATCTATGCAAATGTTCAGTGTGTGCAGCAACCAATAGCTGTGCTTTCAGAAAAGGAAGATGTTACATCAAAGAAAAGGCAACATTTACTTAAATGGTGCAAAAGCACCTTCTTATATATGGCTCCTGGTAACCCAAGATACAGAAGGTTGCCTGTAACCAAAGCAATAGAGTCAGATGTGGGAGATCTCTGTTACGCATAACTCAGCGGTAGTGGCAGCAGATGGTATCAGCAGAAGCAAGCAGATAGTACAAGTATGAAAGTTGAGTGACTAATGGGTTTGCAGTCTTGAATCCCAGTAGAGATATTAATCTACAACCAGCGACGGAAAGCAGATGTGCATAAGAAGTGTTCAGTTGACTCAGACAATATTATTTCTACTGTATCTGTGCAGGCCTGTCAGCTTGGGAACGGGCTTATTTTCCCCACTGATGCACATGTAGTTGAAAGTGCAGCGTGTACAACAACCCAATAAAATGAAGAGGGAATACAGCTATACCATATATCCCTTTGACCCATTCAGAGACACATTTATAATGCTCCCCACAACTAACAGCATGAGTCTCAATGCACACAGGCTCTGCTACATATACAGTATTCATCTGAGATCAGTGTGATATCCATAAGGCCGATGAGTTTCATATTGTATTGTATTCATATTGCACTGTATATACACTGGAGTTCCTCGAGGACCAAGAACCCATTACTGACAATATATTTTGAAGTCCCGTGTGTGGAGTGACAAAGGTACAAAGCAACAGCTATCTAAAATAACTAGTTCATGCTGCTATTGAGAGATTTCATGCTGACTGAAGGATTTGGCCTCAGCTCTGGGAGTCCACACCCACTTGGCCTACGGTACTTCTGAAAAGTGCACATGCCATGATCACATTATCCTTGACCTAGGATTATCAGGTAGCATCTTTGTCTGGTGTCAATTACATCTAATCATCTTAAAAAAATGGAACTTGTCTCTTGACAGGTGGGATAATTGGATCCCTGATGATGCATGTATGGTATGGGAACAGGCTAATGCACCCCTTTAATTATCCATACAAAGATTTGAGCCAGGGTAACACAGCCACGATCATTTTATACAGTGGGTAGCTATGCTGAAAGAAGATGTAGTTTTCAAGCAGGCCTTGTCTTTAGGATGCTCCGATTTTACTCATCACGAGGATATTTCATGCTGCTAAGGCAGAGCATAGTGGTACATATTGTTATGATTTCAAGACTTTGAAATTGTTTTGATACCCTTAGCTAATCTTCCCTGCTAACAGCAGGGGGAGTTTAATAGGAGGCATTAAAATTATATGTCTAAAAATAAGGGAGATCTGATCTAATTCTAGCTTGCCTCTTCCATATAACTGAGAGTTTACAATATCCACAATTCAAAACAGAATTTGTAGTCTCCTTGGGAATCAATATCCTGGAAGGAGCCCCAGGGTCCTGTTAATAAACAACATACATTATTTATAAAGGAGAGAGGGATTTTGTTTTGCATACACAATAGGATGCAGATTCTGAGACACATATATTCCAGCTCAGCTTTACTGCTTTTCTTTGATAGCGCATTCCCGAAGAAAACCTCAAGGTCATAACTTTGTTAACTTTGTGTATGTTTGGGGTGAGGGGTGGGGGTGATTATGCGGGGGAGGGTGCTAACACCATTTGCTGCCCATGTCTTAATGCTGAAGTCCCCAACTGCATATACAGTACATTATATAGCACTCTTAATCTTCAAAGCACTTCATATATATTAACTAATTTTTTTTTCAGAATACCTCTGTGTAGGACAGAAATAAAAGTTATCCCCATTCTGTAGATATGGAAACTGAGGCAAAATGGTCACAACTCATCTAAGGCCAGTGAGTAAGACAGTACCAACTGGGATTAGAACTCACAAGTTTCTTTGCTCTCAGGCCTATGTTCAGGCCACATCTCTTCCCCTTCTAGGGAGGGGAACACATACACTCTATTAGGGAGATCAGTTCTTCAGCTGCTACATTATCAACTCCTACAGAAATCAGAAATCTTCTGTAGCTCCATAATCAAGGCCAAGGTCTAATTAAATAGGACCAAATCCTAATGAAATAATGGCAAAACTCCCCCTAACCTCAATGGATCCAGGATTTGAGCGCCGGTTGTTAGTTTTGTTCCAGTGGAAGTTCTGAATTAAAGTCTCATTCTCGCATGAAGAAAGTTCCCCTTGTCTCACTATTGTATCAGGGGGCTTTTTGTCCATGTGTAGTTTCTCTATGAGATTGATGCAGAAGTGTGCAGGGGCTCTACCTAGTCCCCTGTACACAAGCGATTAATTCCAGTTTCCTTTCTGTCATCCCAGTGCACAGCGTTTGGAAGGGAGACAGCAAAGAGTGCATACAAAACAGCAGGGTTGCCCCACTAAGGCTCTGAGAACTGGGTCGATCCTCAGGCTGATTTTGCATGCAACTGCTTTTGGCTTATGTTAGTCTTGTTTTGATTTGTGTTTGTAAAGACACTTTGCTGCTGAGCAGACCTTCCTGTCTGGTAGAGTGCTTCGTTTTTGCTCAGTCATCCTCCTGCTTACATTCAGTTTCCATACAGTGGATATGATTGCTTGTGAATAGTTAGGGCGTTGCATTGGAGGTTTAGGTTTAGGTCATTGGCACACAGACCATTATTTCTTCCTTGCAAGAACTTGCTCAGGAAATTTTGGATTTAATTATGGTCTTCTTTTTATTTTTTAAATCACCTCAGGTGTTCTTGCTTGTGATACATGGAATTACCTGATAAAGAACACAGGGACAGAAACAAGTATTCTTATGAAACAAGTATACCCCATAGCTTGTAAATCTAGTGGCCAAATTCTGAGGCTGCACTGGCATGAACCGAGAGCCCCACTCGGATCACCGCAGTTACACGCTATTTTTAGCATGCAAGCTGGATCTGTGTGATTATGTCTCCTCCAGCTGGGAACCACACCCTCAGCTGGAAAAATAGTTATGTTTTCCCACAAACAAAGACCAGACATACATTTTTCTGCCTGTGATTCATTTTGGATTAAGGAAAACAACATAGTTACAAAGAACAATTATGAAGTCTCCATGAGAGAAGGAGAGAAAACACTCTGTAGCATTCTGTATATGAAGTGGAACACAAAACAGCTGCCTCACAACTGACCCTGCAGGGGACTGGCAGAGTCCTCTACACTTAAAGGTACAATCAGGGCCGGCTCTAGCTTTTTTGCTGCCCCAAGCAGCAAAAAAAAGCGCCGCCCCCG
>NW_020698074.1:1810647-1841853 GCF_002925995.2 Terrapene triunguis | reverse complement strand
CCCCCGCGGAATGCCGCGCCGCGCTCCTCCCGCCGCCCCTTACCAGGTGCCGCCCCAAGCACGTGCTTGGGTGCCTGGTGCCTGGAGCCGGCCCTGGGTACAATACACAGAAAAACAGAATGACAGTATCTCCATTCCGTTGCATAGCTATGTGCACCACAAAATCATTTCAGAATCTGGCATGGTCCAATGGACTGGGCATTAGGAGAGTTGAGTTCTAGTCCTGATTCTGCCAATGATCTGCAGTAAGACTGTGGGCAAGTCACTTCTCTATGTGTCTGTCTCCTCTCCCACGCACATTGTCTGTTTAGGTTAAAAGCTCTTCCCTGCCTCTTTCCCACACGATGGGCTTGTCTACACAGGTGTTTGA
Organism: Terrapene triunguis; assembly: GCF_002925995.2. Taxonomy (NCBI): domain Eukaryota; kingdom Metazoa; phylum Chordata; order Testudines; family Emydidae; genus Terrapene; species Terrapene triunguis. The sequence continues at coordinate 1,841,483 of NW_020698074.1, read as the reverse complement.
AACTGGATCCAATCAAGTTAATCCAGTTTTAGAAGGCTTGCACACATGACACAACCCATCGCTGTGCACTAACTCTGGAGTCTTCTTGCAATGTGGAGTAGGTTTGCTTCAAATGTAATTAGTTTGGTCTTCTATTTGTGGGCACACAATTGCTGAGCAACATCTTTTGCATGCTTGCAACAGCTACTCCAGTCACTGTGTTTGCAGGTCAACCATTGCTGACCTATCTGTGTGCTTGGGTGCCCTCCCTGTTCTGGTGTCAAGTTGCCAGGATGATCCTGGCCCCCTTTGAAAGGTGGCACATGATCAGATTTTGCCCCTTTGCTGCAGTGTATTATTATTATAGCCGTGCTGAGGCCCTGGATCTCATCACCACCCGGGGAGAAGCAGCGGTTCAGGAAGCTCTTATGGCCAGCCACAGAAATAAGGAAATTTTCGGGGACACTGCAAAGCACATATCCACTAGTGGTCACAACTGGGACACCAACTAGTGACGGGCGAAGAGCAAGTAGCTCAGGAGACAGTACATTCACATGAGGGATACAAGAAGACCGCCCAGCAAAGGACATCTCACCCATCCATTTTTTTGATTAACTGGACAGGATTCCACACAATTATAGCACAACCCATCCCAGATACTCCTTGTTGCGGGCTGCCTGCAGCCTCCCCCTGCAACGGATGACCAGTGAGACCCATTGGAGGACGAGCAGGAGGAAGCCACAGAGGAGATCTCCCCTGAGAGCCAGGATCTCTTTGTGACTCAGACCTTGACCACGTCCTGCCCTGCTACAATGGATTCCTTCCCTGCATCAGCTGAGCCCAAGTCCCAGCCAGAAACCCAGGCTGGGATGGAAGAGTCAGATCCCCTGGAGGGAACTTCAGCATGTAAGGACCTCTCTTCACAATTTATTATTATTGGTGGTGGCTGTGAGCTAGAAGCCTGACCTTCCCCCACCTCTCCTTGTGCTGCTTCAAAATGACTTCTGCTAGCAAGGCACAGTGGCAGTATATACCCTGCACCCTCCCCCCATGGCAGATTGGAATACAGAAAGCATTCCTTTGCGCAGAATTCGATGCTTTATGGAGACTATGCTTACAGGAAAATAAATGTGGTTAGTTTTCATAGGGTACATGAGATATAAGTGCACATTGCCCGCCCAGTCAAGGCACAAACAAATACTGTTCCCTGCTGAGGTACAAATGCCCTGGAACACACATTGAAGCTGACAATCATGGATCCTATCTATTTTTCTCTGCAAGTTTTCCATGTCTGCAGGGGAGATATAGCAGAACTTAAGACTGAGAAATAGTTCAGTTTTGTTTTACACTTTATAGGGAATGCCCGTGGGTATATCTTGTAAGCTCCTTCTGCTCCTGCAGAGCTTCTGGGGGACCATCCTGATGAATAACTTCACAACGTATCTCACTGGTCTACCTTTTGCCTTTTTAAATAAAGCCATTCCCTGCCTCCTAGTCACCAGCCTTGGTGTAACATCATGAGAGTCAGGACAGCCTAAAGGGGGTGTAGAGGGGATTACTACGCAGCTCGCCTCCCGTACCCCCGTAACTCCCCCTTTACCTCCCTGACACTTCCAGGACACAAACAAAACTGCAAAAACCAAATCTGCACCATCGCTCCAGTCACCCCTTTCCAGCCCACCCCTAGCCGCATAAAAGCGCATACAGTAGACTGAAATCCAAATGCTCCCAGCACCTTCTGTACATACAGACCACTTACCATCTCTGAGCTTCCCATAAGAATGGGAAGAACCTCAGGGAGGTAACGTCACATAGACATACTAAAAATCTATCATGACTTGTCTGTGATATGAACAATAAGTGACTGTTTTTTCCCCTCCTGATCATCCACAGCACCTGAAACAGCAAGACCATCAAGGACAGGGCCTCTATGTACTGCTGACAGGCTGGCCAGCCTGAGGGCGAGAAAAAGGAAGGCTTGGGACGAGATGTTTGCAGAACTCATGGTCGTCACAGAGAAAAATCAGGCTGGCTGAGAGGCAGAGATTGTACATGTGGACCCAGAGGGAGAAAACTATGCAGCTCTCCCAGGAGATCATGGCAGTGGCCCAGAAGAGCATCGCCATGGTGAAGGAGAGCATGGGAAAAGACAGAGAGGCAGAGGCAACTCATGGAGGCTATCCTGAGCCAGAATGCCCTGCTGCAAAACATGCTCCTGCTAGGCAAACAGGCCCTGCAGTTTGGGACACCATCATGTGGTTCAGCCCCTGGACAATGCTGGCTCCTGGGACCAGCAGCAACTGCTAACCTCCACATCCCCATGGAAACGCTCCCAACAGCTCTCATTCAGCCCTGAGATCCAACCTCTAGGCACCGAGAACACCTGCACCTGGGAGGCCAGCTCTTCTGAGCCCTGCATTTCCCTGAACATTTTGAGCCATGGCACTCAACCCCAGAACCCACGTGGACAAGAAGAACCAGCAGCAAGGTGTATACTCGCATGTATCTTTATGCACCCTCACTCCTCAAATTGTTCCACTGGGAATGGTCTTACTGTTGTGCTTTGAGGTTTGTTTGCACTGGTGCAGTAATTAAAGGTGTGTGTATAGCTGGTTAGTTAAGAAGATTGGTGAGTTAGGTGTATTTCCAAATACAAAGATGTTACATTTCCATTGATTCCATTACATTTTTGGATCGTGGTTTCATAACCACACTGTTTACAATACATCCATTATGAGTCATAGAGTTTAAGGCCAGAAGGGACCTCCTGTAGATCACAGAACCCGCACACTAAACCCATTTAACACAGAACATCCTTAAAGGAAAGCTGAAATAATTCCTAAGGTTTTGACGAAAGCACGTAGGGAACATTACATTGCAGCCACCAACACGCAATACCCTATTGCTAGCAAGGTCTGCATCCCAACACACACCATGGGCTGACATGTTCAGGCATGTGATTCAAAATAGGAACAGTAGGCATCCCTGACAGCATTCCCTTGGGTATTTGTGTTCTCTTGGGGCCACTTTGCTGGCTGCTTGAACCTTCAAGCAAGTCTCCGCACCCCCGCCTTTCACCCATCAGTAGAACACACATGCAGTTATAATAGTTGGAACTTTTTTATTTGGCTGCCTCCAACCTATTCATAAATAGTGTCATCAGCCTTTCAAATGGCCAAATGCAGAACTGATTACCATTTGGCAGCTACTCAGACAATAGTTAAAATGTTCCTGAATGGCTTCAATGGCCAGGGCATCACAGGATAAACTGGTCTCCCTGAAATACCAGATAAATCTCCACACCATTAATGTCCACAGTGCTCCAGGGACCAAACAGACCTTTCTCCATTAATTAAAATTTACTGAGTTACGAAACATCCTAGCATCCTACCTTCCCAGAGCATCTTCATTTATTCTGTAGATCTGCCATGGTTGTCCAGCAGACCTGGGAGCGCCCTGGAGAAATAACCCTTCCTGTTTATAAATTCTGCACTGTGGCAGGGCAGGGGGTGCACAGATCTCAAAAAAGGTAGCCCCTCCCCATCCTGAAGTTCTCTCAACTGCTGGTCATCCCAGTCTGCAGAATGATCCTCTCCCACCAATCCAGATTGGTTTCCTGGTCCCAGAAATGGCACAGAATGCTGGGTAGGTGACCCAGGAACTAGTTCTTTTGTTCCAACAGCTCAACATCCTCGTGTTCTTCTGCCTTGTCCTGTTGCCACTCCTCCTGCTGCTGCTGCCATTGTATATTCTCCTGCTCCCACATCATCTGCTCAGCCGTGTGACCAGTGGTGCAGTCCTGATTTTTTTAAGTGCAAGGCCCCACACGTACAGTGCACATGAAGTCACACTGTGCCGGAGAAGCCATTTTGTTCTCAAAATGGCATCCTCCATGTGGCAAAAGTGCTGGCTTGCTCTTCCAGCACAATCCAGCCCACTACAGGACTGGGTGCGATGGGCAAAGTCCAATGCCAAATTTGTCTGGCTCTGATACTGCAATACTTCCCAAGCGACCTGTGCACATACATGCTTGTCACCGTAGTGGCGTGGAGCATTGTTGGGTCCATGCTGGCTGACAGCAAGTCTAAAATAGCATGAGGGAAGTATGGGGCAAGTAAAGGAAGCATGGGGTGGAGACAGCAGAAACATGGGATTTTAAAAAAAATTGAACCCACCTGGCTCCCACAATTCACTGTGAAAACAATCCCAGAATGCATGCTGCTCAGTAGCAAAGGACACTATAGGATATCCTCAGAGAACGCTAAGCCTTCAGTTAGCAGCAAAGAGACACACCCTAAATCTGTTAAGATTTTAAACTCTTCAGGGCTCTGCTTCTTACTTTGTATTTGTACAGTGCCTAACTCAAATGGGCCTGATCTCAGTCATACCTCTATGTCAGGGGTCGGCAACCTCTGGCACGCGGCTCACCAGGGTAAGCACCCCGGCGGGCCGGGCCAGTTTGTTTACCTGCCGCGTCGGCAGGTTTGGCCGATTGCGGCTCCCACTGGCCACGGTTCGCCGTCTCAGGCCAATGGGGGTGGCGGGAAGCCGCAGCCAGCACATCCCTCACCCGCACCGCTTCCCGCAGCCCCCATTGGCCTGGGACGGCCAGTGGGAGCCACGATCGGCCGAACCTGCTGACGCGGCAGGTAAACAAACTGGCCCGGCCCGCCAGGGTGCTTACCCTGGCGAGCCGGGTGCCAGAGGTTGCCAACCCCTGCTCTATGTTCTACCCTAATTACCAAAAATAATAAGAGTTAAAATCTTTATGTTACTGTTTTCCGAGAGTCTGGCTACTACAGTATTTAAGGCACTTGGATTTTGCACCTCAATGAATTCTCCAGGTGGTGCTGTTTTTACTTCCCTTTTAATAGTTATTTGGAAATTAATAAAAATATAAAAAAAAACTAAGATGCAATGGATTTCTCCTATTGTCAGAGTTTCAGCACCACTGTCTAGCGCTGTTAGCCATCTCTTAGGAGAGAAATAATGTGTTACTATTTTCATTGCCGTGTGGTTGGAGTTGGACAAAACAGAGAAAACCGCTATTCCTGCCTCAAAGATCAAACAGACAATTTAGTTCAGGTGATGGCCTAATCTCAAGGCAATGCAGTTTTATTATTTAATAACTTCCTTCTGCTGTGGACTGAATGAAAAATGGCCCCCGCAGAATCTTATTTTTTCTTATCAGCTGTAATGAAGTTGGTTTCACAGAAGCCCTCTCCCAGTTGTAATGAGCTGCCAGTCTCCTGCTACGAGAACCCAGTTACAGAAATAAGACCAGCTGAGAAATACTTTACACCTTGATCTGTCTTGACAAATCAGTTCAAGAGTTCTAAAACAGAAACCGAGGGAGGGGAGGGAGAAGATTCATGCAGGGAAGTTTTAAAGCAACATTTGATTTGTCTCACCAAGGCTATGGTCGGAAAAACAAAACAAAACAAAAAAAACAGCTGTCCATCTTTTTCAAGATCTCTAAATGTTCCTAGGTTTCGTCTATGGACAATTTAATTCAGTAGTAACCAGACACAAGTATATTAAATAAAGGTGCTATCTTGAAGAGTCAATTTTTATAAAATGCTGAGATGGATTTCTCCTGTCACTAGAATTTCAGCAGCACTGTCTAGGGCTGTTAACTGACTCTTAAGAGAAAATCAATTGAGCAAGAAGACAGAGTAATGGCAGACCTGGGTGTAAACCACACAAACTTTGCTTCTGGCCTTTGAAGTTATGCAGTTCATATGCACAAAACAGGCAAGCATGAGTCCTACATCTGGCATTAATACTATACCTGCAGCTGCAAAATGGGAGAAATGGAATTCATTCCACAGTTCTTTACTCTACAATGCTGGTGTCTACAAGTTTTACCTATCTTGCAGGAAGGAGTTAGCCTTTCTCTCTTTTTAGGCCCCTGGTCTGGGACTCAGGAGATCTGGGTTCTGTTTCCAGTTCTGCCACTGAATTTCTGTCTGATCTTGAGTCAGGTCACTTCACTTTAGTGTGCCTCGCTTTTCCTATCTGTCAGATGGGGATTACACTTATTTTTTGTAAAGTGTTCTGAGATTTACGGGTGGAAAGTGCCATGTAACACCTGGGTATTATTATTACTGAGAGGAACTCAGTGTTATTAAATGGAATACCCTCAGAAGGCCAGGAAATCCCCTGTAGGATGGGTAGAATTTTAAGACTCCCAGGGCCAGATTTGAAGGGTATTTAAATGCCTACAGATGCAGTTAGGCACCTGGTGGGGTTTGCACAAGGGCTTAAGTGCCAAATTCCCAATGAAACCAAGGGGAGTTAGATGCCCACGTGTCTTAGAAAATCCCACTAGGTTGCTAATTGTATCTTTAGGTGCCTAAATCCCTTTAAAAAATGTTTGCCTCAAGTCTATATGGTTATTACACAACGTAGCATAAAGTAGATTTTCAGTCACCAGCTTCCAATTGTGCACCCCCAAAGTGTCTCCCCCCCCAGGGGCAAATGCTAATACAATGGAATGCTGAAGTTAGCCCCTGCAGAGGGTGCACAGATTCATGAACAGCCCTTTTCATGTAAACATGTAGAGGCCAGAAGCTCCGCATTAAAAACATGCCCTTTGAAGCTCATAACTGTATTAAGCTCACATGTAGGAGGAGTCTATCACCACATCACCTACAAGGAAGAAGAAATACTGTACGTGCGAGGCACCACGAGCACCCAGCCACTCGGATGCCACTATTCGTTCTTTCCAGCCCAATAACTCAGCGACTGCAGTGGGGTTTATACTGTGGATTGGTACATTCATTTAAAGGGACAGTGCCAAACGAAAATCACATCTCTTATGTTTTTGTACCTCTGTTACCAATACCACTTAAGATAACTGGTTAGAGGAAAAAATACTTCTCAGTTTGTTTAATGGTCTTTGTGCACGTGACAGCACTGTGTATTGTCAGTTTTTCCTCTTTGTGTGGGTCTTTCCCACAGCAAGACAGAAGAGAGAAACATTAAAAAAAAATAGGAAATGGTGATTGTAAAAACTACCAAATTTGGCAGGGATGATCTGGGGCAGGTGTAACTTGAAACTTCTCTTCAGTTGTTTTAAGTAACTAGATGACAAATAGACAATGCCTGTTTAAGCATGTACATAGCATATGAAGCTGTTCTGTAGAGGTTCTGCAGAGTACATTTTTAAATAAAAAGCATTCTTGTTGACATTTAAGAGAGTTAACTATTTAAATATGTCCACCTTTGTTTACTGCCACCATTTATACGTATTGATACAAACCTGGGACCATTTAAAACCTTTCATTAACGTCTGAAATGTAAACGATGACTGCAAGTCAAGTAAACCAAGTATTGGATTTTTCATAGCTCTCAGCATTGGTTAATTCTGCCTACATGTTCTCAGAGTTGGTCTCATTCAGAGTTAGGATTGAGCCCACAAAAAGGCTCAGGGGAGAACAGTCTAGTATCACCATTACCTTCTCTATCAGCCCTTTTAATTCATGCTCACTTTTTCCTCCCAGGAGAATAAATACAATTACACCTCTACCCCGATATAACGTGGTCCTCGGGAGCCAAAAATCCCTACCACATTACAGGTGAAACCCTGTTATATCGGGGTAGCTGCGGCAGGGCTCCAGTGGTGATTTAAAGAGCCCCGGGCTCTGGCCGCTGCAGGGAGCCCGGGCCCTTTAAATCGCCGGCCGAGCTCCGCTGCCACAGCTCTAGGGTAGCAGTGGCAGGGCTCCAGCAGTGATTTATAGGGCTCGGGGCTCCCTGCAGCAGCCAGAGCCCTGGGCCCTTTAAAGTGCCGCCCAAGCCTCGCTGCAGGAGCCCCGGGGTTACCGTGCTATATGCGAACTCATGTTATATCGGGTCACGTTATATCGGGGTAGAGGTGTACTTCTTAGTCCCATTCTCACCTCACCCTCTTTCCGATCTAACATTTGCCCTTTTTCATGTCTGAGATGAGCTATCCTGGTTGCCTTATTTCTGAGATGATCCAAAGTCACCTCAGTCTGAATGGGGGAACAGGGCTTATATTTTAAATAAAAAGAGACACGTTAATAGCTCATTACACTTATATGAAAATCTCTTTAGGGGCTGATCCTACATTCCTTGCACACTGAAAATTCCTATTGGGTTGGAGCCATCATATATGTAATATTAACCAATGCCTTTTCTATACTAAGGTCATAAATCTGGTTTCTAGGATGCCTTCATACATAGATTTTAAGGGACAATATTTGTATAACTGTAACATAGAGGAAATAATACCTTAAAAGAAAAGTTTCCTCATACATTTGCAGAGGGGGCCTGGGCCTTCTCAGAACGGAGTATGAATGATATTTACACTAATCATATAAGATTACTTAGGCACTGAATCTTGCCAAGTAATTATCATCACCCCTCTAAGATGACACACTGCCATCGCTCTGGCTTCCAGCATTACCAGAATGAGCCTCTACACTGAGATATTAGATTGATGTAGGTAAGCAAGAAACAAATGCAGGATTAAGTATCTCAGCACATCACTGAACTAGCTGCTCGTTTTATCGTGGCTGTATGCTGGACAGATGCTAGAATGACTAGATCTACGCAAGTGACCAGAAGGTCACATCGCTGCATGTCTAGGACCATGCACACGAGACACTATTTGCAAACTAAGTGTGGAAGTAAACCAAAACTGACTGACAGGAATGAGCAGCTGCTGAGACAGTCAGTGTCTGCAAATGGCATTCTCTGCTATCTGATAACCACTGAGAACACGGATGCAGGCTGTCAGGGTTTTTAACTAACAGGTATTCTCCAATTCTCTCATTAACTACTGTCCACCATTTTACTATGAAATGGACCAAACAAGAGGCTACACTAATCAACTGAGAAGTCTCACTATAGTTGCTGTCAGAAAGAAATATTGTGGATCCGTGGAGCAAAGGTGCAACACAAACGCTAGATTCAGTGTCTTAGTCACTCTTATTTGGGGATTTGCAGAGGTATGACACTTAATTAAAGATTCTTGGGCTATGCTGGGTCAATAAGAAAGAACACGTGATGAGTGTTTCCCCTGGCTTCACTCAAATGTAGGTACAGTCCTACTTCAGAAGAAATACATTATTCTAAATAGAGACATTACAGAATTATAAATGTTCTCTCCTGTAACTATCCACATGGATCCACTACAATAGGGTTGACCTGGCAAATCATAATGGTAAATGAAAAAAAGTTTAAAATTTGAGCGCTGCTTTAATGTCACCGATGGGTCATCATAACGGAGCAAGGCATGCATGCAGCTAAGGTAGTCAGGGAGGGGTTCTGGCAATGCAGTAGCTGATGATCATCCCTGTGGAAGAGTATTACACTAGCACCTTAACCAGGCAAGAGCTATGGTGCTGGAAGTTCTTCCCTTGAGGGTGAGATTAAAAACAGAGCCTTTATCAGTTGGGGTCATTAAAAATCCACAAGCAGCTTTCATAAGAGTAGGACTTTCAGCCTCAACCCTTTGGCCAAATTCTAATTTGAGTGATTATCGTCCTCCTGGAGTTGCAGCTGGCATTCTTCACTGCCTGAGAAAGGCAAGGCAGGACCTGGGGGAGAGGGCTACATTAACCGGCATGAGCACCTGGTCAAATTGCATGTGTTTCTTTTTTTAGCTTTCAGAAATGCACCAAAGCAACCTACAGAGCTTGGGTCTAACACAACTCTTCCAGCTGGTACAGGTTCACAAGCACAAAGTGCCCTTGTACCACAGTGAAATAAGCTGGTGGGAAAGAGTCATGATTTCACTCTTCACGAGTCTGTTGAAAACATTCATTGTCAGTGGGGATGAATGCTTTGGTTTGTTTATGTTTGGCCTTGCTCCAGCCTGGGGTTTTCTGGCTGTGGTTCTCTTTGGTTTCAATCTAGCAGTATTTTGCTACAGATCTCTATATATTACATGGTTACAGTTGGCTGTTTCATCTCACTTTGAGGTACCAAAATACACCTTTATCCAACAGTATCAATATTATTCATTTTCAAAAGGTCTCGATTGGCACCTTGAGGATGGACTCACTAGGCCTTTCCGGGCCTACACTATACACAGAGTAGCATAGCACTGTCTAAGTCCCTGGGCAGTGAGCAGGGATGTCTTTGTGTTATCCCATTTACCAGCTAAGCTGATATTGAGTGACACACATTCTCCCACCCTGAGCGTGGTTTTATTTTTGGATAAGGGCTGGGCACTTGTTCTCTTGACTTCAGAGAAAGGCTGCAGTTGGCTTTGCGACCATAATCTCTCTGGACTGAACACTCACGCCTACAGTACATAGCATCACATTATCTGTTCTGTGTCACCACGGATCTCATTTCAGTCTTTCAAAAGCAAGCTACCAACACAGCTTTATCACTGACGTTTGAAACGGTGGCACTTTTCTATGTGCTAAATTTCTGAGCTCTTTTCACCCCAGCGCCCTGCAATAGTAGCTTACTCGGATGGAACAAAGCTGTTCAGCATGATGAAGGTAAAAGGAAAACAGGAAGTAAAGGTTATCCTGTAGACATTCCTGTTCATGTCAGAGCATCTGACGATCCCCTAACATCAGTGGTGAGCAAAAGGGGCTTGCCACTACGGCACTTTGAGATATTGCCTCTGCTGCTTCTGTTAGTAGAGGAGCTGTCATCCCTGATTATACATATGAAAGGTGTGTTCCTTTGCCAAAAACAGGGTCAAAAACCATTATCTTAGTGATTAATTGTGGCTCTCTTTTTTTTAAAACACACTTTTTTAGCGATGAGAAAACAGCCATTGATTACAGTCACAGCAGAAGGGTCCCACAGTAAGTGAACAATTTGAAGGGGCTACAGTTTTACATCATACCCACTTGTACAGTGGATAATACCTGAGCCTTTCACTAACCTAGTCCTTTTGCTAATTGGATACATATATCCTCTCAGTCAATTAACCTTTCAACTTCAAAAAGCTTGATCAAGAGCTAAATTATTATGAAGCCTTAAGAAGCAATGCCTACACTTATACAACACAGTCCATGTGTTTCAGGGCTAGAGGTGTTTCTGAGAACTACAGCCTCAATCCAGTAAAGCATATAAGCCCATGAGTAACTACATATTTCAAGGAGACTATTCTCGTGCTTAAAGTTATGATCATGTTTAAGTACTTTGCTGGATCTGTGCCTTATGTCCATAGTTCATTTCAGTATTATATGCGAGTTCTTATCTTTATTTGGGGAGGAAGTTCTTTCCATAGCATGCCACATGCACTTCGTCTGTGCGTTCCAGAACATTGCACCTCTAGACTTGGTTAATGTAACAATTATGACTTACCTTTAATTTTTTCCTCTCAGGATATCCTGATATGCACAAAGAGATTCCAAGCATGGCAACCAGATTTCCTTTACATCTTTCATTTTATTCTTAAACATATATGTTTATTTCACCATTTCTGAAAAATGCCCTATTTATTTTAGCCATGTGGGAAAGGATGGAAGTGTCAGTGTCATGTGGTTTTTGGAGATCCATACCAACAAAAGAGGTGCCAACTCGTGAACCAACTTATAGTCAAGGACATATGTTGCCTAATAGGCAGACTTGCAGGAAGGTGTTTGTCCTACATCCAAGATGAAGCAGGACTAGAGAGGCCTGAAACAAGCTCCAGAAATATCCTATACTGTACTTCTTACTGTTTCATATCTTCAGAAATGATACAAAATGAAACACTTGCCTTCAAGACATGTGGGAGCTTCCTTTAATGATCAGATACAATAGTAGCACAAATGTCTTCTGACTTGTTTTGTATTAGAGATGGGCCTGCGCTCCCACCAGTTTTGGGGTGGTTCAGATCAAGATAAGGACCTCCCTAAATTCTGGGAGGGTACTGGGTTTTGGTTTGGACTCATCTCTGCCTGTGATCGGTGTAGTTAACTTCAAAAAACTATGCATGAGAGTTGCACTGGGAATGGCTACTTATAGAAGGCTTTAAAAAATAAAAGGATTGAATACATTTCTTCAAGGTATGACCTACAAGACCCTTACAGTGCATGGATCATGCCCTAAAAACATGGTATTTGAAGAAAAACTTGTTTTGTTTTGGGGTGGGTTTTTCTGGTGAAAATCCTCTCTAAAGCATGTAAGACTTTCATGTAAACCAAAGGCAGAATTCGCAAACAAAATTTAAATTCAAACTGTTGTCCCAAAGTCCATTTTTTCCCTTCCTGCATGGTGTTATTCCAGGTAAAACAATTAAATGCCCAAATATATTTACATGAAATTGTACACATGGGTATTATACAGTGCTGACACAACAACATCCTTTGGACTCCGGTGCCCTGAGATCAAATATCACCTTCAGTAAACTGGTCGAGCTACTTAAAAAATGGGAAAACAAATTTCGGGAACATTTCTGTCAAAAATTGTTTCTTTTGTATTAAAAATTTCAAAACTATTTTTTCCATGAAAATTTCTGAAAAAAAAAAAAAAATTCTACACCCTACCAGCTCTGCTGATTCTCCCACCATTATTCCAAACGGACATGATCTCCTTTGCAGAACGCTTAGAGATCTATAGATTAAAAGTGTTATAGAACAGCTGTGTATTATTATTATTATTATTACCCAGAACATAAACATCCCAAAATTGTATAAACTTGCCATTTCTACTTGGAGGGACACCCCGGAATGAACCAGTAGGAGTGCTGTGCATCACGGTGGAGATCCTCTAACAGAATTGTGTATGAATGCTATTCCTGGCTCCAGCAAGGGCTATCAGATCCTCAGTTTCACGAACATTACAATTTACCCTACAGTTTTAAAAATACTATAACCTTGGTAGCTAGCTGCCTTGCTTTTTATCTCCAGGTTCACAGCACTGTTGAGAGGATATTTTCAAAGTTTGCCTCAAGACATTTGATTAGTTCAACTCTGATGATTTATATATGGTGGAGAAATGTTCTTGGTTAAATTAAATTAAATTAAATTAATGGAGATATCCCATCTCCTAGAACTGGAAGGGACCTTGAAAGGTCATTGAGTCCAGCAGCCTGCCTTTACTAGCAGGACCAAGTACTGATTTTTGCCCCAGATCCCTAAGTGGCCCCCTCAAGGATTGAACTCACAACCCTGGGTTTAGCAGGCCAATGCTCAAACCACTGAGCTATCCCTCCCCCCCCACTGCCCTCTGCCCTTATTGCCACTTTACTGCTGCTGCTATGGGTTTTATGCTCTGTGTGCAGTTCTACCAGAGTCCTTTCCCTTTTTTTCCCTAAGCCCCCAAGCCCAAACAATTACTCCCTACATAGGTAAGAGTCATTTGAAACACAATGTGTCATTAGGCTCATCTTGTAAATTTGTAGCTGATGTCTTTAAATGAAAACCAGGGAAAAAATTCAATACTGCGTTTCTACAAACCATCCACCAGTTTACACAGAAGCACCTATTACTCTTTCAGCTTCCAAGCTAATCTCTCTAGGTTCCTCTGTAGCCTATACGTGAAACTCTTACATCAATTAACCCCAATTAAATCAATTGCAATCCCTGGTAATACTGCTATAAGTGGAACATGCATCTACACCTAATGCTCAGGAAAGTCAATCAATATTTTTAACATGTATTTTTACTGCATCTAAAAAAAAAAAAATACCGGCCTGAAAAAATCCAATTATTGTCAACTAAAAAAATTCCCCCAACCCCCAATTCTTACTGGATAAATACCACAGGCTTTGCATAATTAACCTTTAAAATACTAATGAACAATTACCCACTACAAAGAAGAGATGGAAGGAAAAGGGAAACCTGTGTTTCCCACTGGAAGGATTACTAAATCGTTACAGTAGTTGTTCAAAACTAGTTTAGTTTGAATAGCACCGCTACAAAGCTACTTTTGACCACCTGGCCTATTACTGAGGCAATAAGGGTTACGCAACATTTATAAAGTGGAAGAACTAATCCAAGATTAGGATTGCCTCTGCTGTAAGATCCATTGGCTCTGGAATAGGAAAAATAAAATGGCCTGTATCTTTTGATTAACCCTTTGATTGCCATGGACTTTATGCAAGGTAGGATCCTCGCTAATCAAGAAGTTATTGATTACCTGATAATACGCCTTTCAGAACAGCTAGGAAATGGTGACAGTTCACAACCCATATGGCTCTTCCTATGCTGTTTTTTTCGGCAAGCGATATTTCCGGCAAGGTACCACAGCAGTCAAAACCCTTGATAAAACTACTGTCAAAGATTTTAAAAGATAGGGGCTCAAACTTAGGTGCCTAAATTCACATGTCAGTGCTTACAGAAGTGGCTCCATTTTCAAAATCACTGAGCCCCCAGGAGTACCCATGGAAATCAGTTCACTGAAATAAATGGAATTTGTTGAGTCCCCAGCCCTTTTGAAAACCAGGTTGCTTCTGTAGTTGCTTCAAATGGACTATAGAGCCCTTGTTTTTGAAAATCTTGGCCTTAGTTTTTTCAGAACAAATGTTTCTGTTGTTCTTAGTGTTACATTACTGCCGCACACAGGAGGGCTTTGATTTATGGCCCTCTATGAATGGGATCCAAGAGTGTTGTACAAATCTTTAACTTCAGAGAAGGACTAAACTGGCAGTCTGTGGGAGTTAAGTGTTAGTGGATGGTGGAAAAGGGTTCATTCTCTTAGCTGATGTATTTCTCTTGCTGCTAAAATAGTTGCAGCCATTACCTTCACCTCCTTCCCACACCTCTAAGGCAGCATTTCCTAGAACAACATTTGAGTGTTGGGGAAAGCAATTGGTTGCAATTTTGCTGTCATTCCCAGAAGGACCTTTGTCTGTTCCTGAGGGTGACAAAAGCACAGCAGCATGGGTACCTCAGCATAACTGACTGCTGTACATAAAGTCCTTAGGGATTCAACACGGCCTAACTAAAGCTAGGCACTTCTGTTCTGGCCCATCTCTAACACACACCTTGGAGAGAATGATCAAGACGTTTTTATTTCTGTATTTATCAAAATGTGCTGCGTCTTGGAGGCCTTGCCTCCATTCTGCAACCCTTCACACATCAGATATTCCCAATGACTAATATACAGCTGCTAATATATCACAACTGAATCTTAGTCTTTAGATTCAGGTAGACAATGTGAAACCAGAGAAGGAAGTGTTACACTGTGGACTATCAGCTAGTATATTTTGCTATTAATAGTGTAGCATGGGAACTGCTAGGAGCACACTTTGGCGAAACAAAACTTTCAGATAATATTGATAAAATTCAAAGCACTTACTGGATGTAGTACTCATGATCGTCAAAGTTCTATACTGTAACATTCACCCAGCCCCTACATAGTGGGATAAGCTTTATCGCCCACTTTTAAAAAAAGGGGAGAACAGACAGAAAAAGGATAAGTGATGTGTTGAAGGCCATATCGTAAATCAGTGGCAGAGCAGGGATTAGCAATTAGGAGTTCCTGGCCCTCAGGCCCATGCTCATTCGTTCTATGGCTCTCAAACTCAATTCCTCCACAGGGGTGTTCATTCCAGATACACTCTGTGCTGGTGGGGGCCTGTACCCCTGCAGAGAGGATTTGCGTTGAAAATGCAGGGGAAACAATTCTGAAAGACAACCATTAACTTTCCAGGCAACAGGAAAGGCAGAGAGAGCGAGCAAACAGTTTCTTGTGTCTGTCATTATGTACAAATTTTTAGCTGCATTGAAAATTACAGCCCCAATGTGTTCAGCCTACCCAAACAGGCTAATTAGAATCATTTGGTGTAGTCATTTTCATTAGGAATAAACATATTCAGTCATTGATGTAACATAACTAAGTACCAGGCAGATAAAAACAGTTCCATCTTGAACACATATTGGACCATGTGAGAATGCGCTATTGGCTCTGGAATAGGAAAAATAAAACAAAAGGAAAAACATAACATGCATAGAGAGTACTTACCAGATGCAACAAACAGCAGAACAGATGCAAAATGGCCACTGTAGGGCTGCTGCTGCCTGTCTCTGCCAAATTAAAGGACCAGGCTGCAGAAAAGCATGCTGGGAAAAGAATTCCTACATGGGAGAAAGCTGTGTGGGTGTTAGGCAACGGGAGAGTAGCTTCTGGGTTGTCCTTTCCATGTATCAGTGCTATATCCCAAGCCTGATTCTGAGCATGCTTTTGTTATACTCATACCTCTGCTTACTTCAGTGGAGTTACTCCTGATTCATACTGCTTAAAGTAAGCTCAAAAATCAGGCTCAGTGGATATTCTGATTAAGGTTTACCATTAACCAGACCAGTTTTACTGCACCTTCTAAAATAAATATATAATTATTACAGTAGGTGGCACTTGAACTTTGGCTCATCTAGAGTGCCAGTGCCTAACAGCCATCTTAGTATGGAGAGGGCAGTCATGTCCTACTCCACTAAACATTTGAAAGGATAGTTTGGAAGCCCCAATCTTCACCTACCCATCTTGGTTAAATTTGTTAGCAGGTACCTTTCCCTCCTCCCCTGCGTTCTGACAATACTTTAAGACCTGATTTTTTCTACTTAAGCTTCTCAGGGCGACTGTGCAATCTTACTTATAACATTCCTATTAGTGGAGGGGGAAAAGAATTTAGAAAAGCTTTATTTTATTTTTACAACAGATTAGTATAGAATATACATTTATTTTTTTCGGGGAGGGGAGGAGCAAAACATTAGATCAAATTCTACTCTTAGTTACAGGGGTGTAAATCCAGGGTTACTATCTAAGGTCTTAAACTATCTAAGGTACTTCGATGGTCGCCATTACTACCGTGTCCGAGTGCATCACAACACTCTGTGTGGTAGAAAACAATTATTATCATCATTTTACAGGTGAGGATCTGGGGCACAGAGGCCTAGATCCACAAAGGGATTTAGACGACCTTGATAATCACTGGAATCCACAAAGACTGGATTAGGTGCCTTAGATCCATATATAATGCATGGAGAGAGAAAGAGGTGCTTAAGAATTGGAGCCAGCAAAAGCCTGCAAGCTGAGCAGGGAGCTGCCTAAGATAACAAATTGGAGATGCTAACAGAAGGGGTGTGTCCCAAGTTCCAGCTCTCACAGGATTATGGTGCCTAAGTCTGAGCTGCAGGAAGCTGCCTATCTTTGCCTGCGATCCACACCGAGGACCCCATCTCCTGGAGTCATGGCTTAGGTATCTGAGCTATTTGTGTAAGAAAGGATGCGGGTGAGGCTGTCATTCTTGTAACTTTTAGCCCAGTGGTTAGGGTGCTCACCTAGGTTCAATTCCCTCCTCTGCCGGACAGAGAGAAATGATTTGAACAAGGGTCTCCCACTTCTCAGGAAAGTGCCCTGGGCTATGGAATATTTTGATGTAGGCTTTCATCTCTCTCTCCTGTTGAAGCTGTTCCACTTTGGATAGATACTTAGTCCCGGGCAGAGTGAGAATGACTCTAAAGCCTGGTGGTTAGGGCACTCACTTGGGAGGTGGATGCTCCAGGGTCCAGTCCCCCTGCTCTAGTGACTCTTAATTATTTGCAGTGCCTAAATCTGGGACTTAAAAACTGAAACCCCTTTGGGGATCTGGGTCAGAGATACTAGGGCATAGATCCTCAAAGGTATTTAGGCACTTAACTCTCATTGATTTCACTGTCAGTTAGTTGCCTAGATATCTTTGAGGATCTGGATCTAAGTGATGGGCCCAAGGCCACACAGAACAACTATGACAGAGCAAGGAACTAAACCCAGGTCCCCGGAGTCCCAAGGTAGTGGTCTAACAACTCGACTATCCTTCCTCTCTTAGGCCTGGTCCACACTAGCCCCCCACTTCAGACTAAGGTACGCAAATTCAGCTACGTTAATAACGTAGCTGAATTCGAAGTACCTTAGTCCGAACTTACCGCGGGTCCAGACGCGGCAGGAAGGCTCCCCCGTCGATGCCGCGTACTCCTCTTGCTGAGCTGGAGTACCGGCGTCGACGGCGAGCACTTCCGGGATCGATCCCAGAACATCGATTGCCTGCCGTCGGACCCGGAGGTAAGTGTAGACGTACCCTTAGTAGTTGGATCACTCCAGAATGACATTTGAAAGATGTAAGACATGGTCCAATTGACTTTAAAATAATATTTACGTTGGGTTTTGAGCTAGAGATGGCTGGAAAAATCAACTTTTCCCCTATAGAAAATGTTTAGTATTTTGGTGAAAAACTGAAAAGCAAAATGTTTTAGCCAGAATCCAAATTATTTTGCTTCAGAAATGCTGCTGAGGTGCCTCATGATTTCCTTTTTAGACGGCGCTCCCTGCTTAGACAACATCTTTCACAATGCATCATGGTCTACCCTTAAGGTGAGGAGAGGAAGTTTCATCATGAGAGCCCGATCATGGTGCATCATGGGAGATTAAGTCTGAAAGGGGAGCATGGCCCATGAAATGGGAATGGAAACATGAGGAAACTAAATTACAACTCTTGTGAAGCACCAAGTCAGGATATCCAAGTCTGAAATATTTTGGGTATTGGTTTAAATATGTATGTGGTTGGATGGTTGGTTTTATTGACAACAAAATTGCGTTTATGGCAGAAAGCAGATACTTTTTACGAAAAACTTTGTTTTGTTGAAAACCAATTTTCCATCAACATGCAGTTTGTGAACAAATTGTATTATTTCTAATTCTGAGGGAAGGAAAGTTAAGTGAATAACCGTAGTGTCCTTCATGGAAGAGAAGAGATAGGACTCAGATGTAGTGAATACAAAGGGGATTACTTATTCAATGTGCTGAAAGCACACACAGAGACAGGACTCCTGTACTGCTCTCTTGCTCCCAGGCTAACTAAACATAGTCTCCCTAAGGCCTGGCCTGGACTCTCTGGTCTTGGAATGGATGGCTGATTACACTATAGTCACGCCAGTGAGATTTTCATTCAATTCATAGTGGTTCGTGTCACTCAGTTATATCTAATTACAGGAGTGATGAGAAGAAACATAGATATTACATAAAACAGATACACCTCTACCCTGATAGAATGCTGTCCTCGGGAGCCAAAAAATCTTACCGCGTTATAGGTGAAACCGCGTTATATCAAACTTGCTTTGATCCACTGGAGTGCGCAGCCCCGCCCCCCTGGAGTGCTGCTTTACCGTGTTATATCCGAATTCGTGTTATATCGGGCCGCGTGATATCGGGGTAGAGGTGTATAAAGAAAATGAAATCCAAACACCTGCGAGTGTAACCATGAGTCCAGAATCCCAGCCAAAATTCAAATGCTGCAGCTTAAATAAAATAAAATAAAATATCAATTGGTAATTGAGTAATTGAGGACTGAATTCTGTTTACGTTACCTGCCCATGACTTGACTGTTTCTCAGCAAACCAACTGTGATTAATTTGTACAAAGTTCAATGTTTGTCTTACCTATGACCCTGTACAATTCCACATTTTAGAAACTTAAGTTACACAGGACGAATGATCCGTTAAAAGGCTTATTTGTCATACAGTAGTGAAGACTATTAGATTTAAATATGGACTGTTCATATTGATAAAGGAATGAAGGATGGCTAGAAGATAGGGGGGAGGGATAGCTCAGTGGTTTGAGCATTAGCCTGCTAAACCCAGCATTGTGAGTTCAATTCTTGAGGGGGCCATTTAGGGATCTGGGGCAAAAATCTGTCTGGGGATTAGTCCTGCTTTGAGCAGGGAGTAGAACTAGATGACCTCCTAAAGTCCCTTCCAACCCTGATATTCTGTGACTGTAGCCCTTTCCCAGTTCCTACATTTATGACAGATAGAAGCTGCAGCCCTATAATTAAAGGGAAGAGACAACATACTTTTATATGTTTAAATTAGTGGACATAATAATTTGTTTCATCCTGGGGTTAGAAATGCTCTTGAACATAGATCAAATCTTACTTCTACCAATGTACATTTGTAGTGGGGTTTCTTTAAATAAGAAAGGTCTCACACAAAGTGCTTTTTACAACCAGTATATGCACAATTCTGGGGTCTGAAAATTGCACCTGTCCTGCAGAAGTTCCGAGTTGATCAGTGGACTTCACCCGAGAGCCGAAGTGCAGGCTGCAGGACTGTTCAGGGATCATTCACCCACCACTGAGTGCAGCCATCCCTGGAGTGGAATACAGCTGTCTTCATCAATGACTTTAAGTAACATTTTTCAGAATCAGTGTGAAGAATAACTTTCCAAATGAAACTGAAGTGGGTGTTTTAGTGAACCAGGATGTAATCATGAGGAACAGTGTAAGAATTTCATAAACCTTTTAACAGACATCCCAGCCAATTCCATTTTTCTACAGGATGAATGTGTTTTAAGATTCAAGGTGACAAATGCAGAAGCCACCCCTGCTGCTTGAACATAATAGATCAGACCCTGGGCTACAGTCAGGACAGTCTTTTATTGCTCCCTTGCTGCAAAATGGCACTAAAGCTAGCCACAGCAGAATCTCTGCAGTGCAGAGCGATCCTGGGGTGTTGTGGCACCACCACTGTAGCTCTTAAACCAGCCTCATTCCTTCTGCCAGGGGTGGTGGCGTGGCTGGGAATTCCTATGCTATCCCCAGCTGTAGTAATGGCCTCTATGGCCACAGTCAGTCAGCACAAGTTGGAGCTGCTCTAACTTGTATCTGGGAAGAGGCTCAGTGTAGGAATGGCCCCAGGATTGGGGAAGCATAAAGGTATTAGAATTGGAAAAGGTGCAGAGAAGGGCAACAAAAACGATTAGGGTACAGAACAGCTGTCATATGAGGAGAGATTAAAAAGACTGGGACTGTTCAGCTTAGAAAAGAGACAACTAAGGGAGGATACAATAGTGGTCTATACAATCATGGCTGGTGTGGAGAAAGTGAATAGGGAAGTGTTATTAACCCCTTCACAAAACACAAAAAGCAGGGGTCACCTGCTGAAATGAATAGGCAGCAGGTTTAAAACAAATAAAACTAAGTAGTTTGCACAACGCAGTCAGCCTGTGGAACTCGTTGCGAGGGGATGTTGTGAAGGCCAAAAGAATAACTGGGTTGAGGAAAGAGTTAGATAAATTCATGGAGGATAGGTCCATCAGTGGCTATTAGCCAAGATGGTCAGGGATGCAACCCCATGCTCTGAGTGTCCCTAAAACTCCAAAAGCCAGATGCTGGGAATTGATGGATCACTCAAAATTGCCCTATTCTCTTCATTCCCTCTGAAGCATCTGGCACTGGCCACTGTCAGAGGCAGGATATTGGGCCAGATGGACCATTGGTCTGGCCCAGTGTGGCCATTCTTATGTAGCTTAAGATCATCTTTGGATCCTCTTCCCAGCTGCACTGAGCACTTCCTGGAGGCAGTGGAGCATCTGTCCCAATATCTCACACCTTTCCAAGCTGACCCTGAACCTGCATGTTGAGACCCAGCTTAATGCCTCTCCTTCAGCAAATTTCAGCAAGCCCATCATTAAACAGCTTTCCCATTAACTAGACCAGAAATCAGGCAACACAAAAAACAAAGGAAAAAGACATTCAAAAAGAGAGAGGAGAACAAACAGGTGGTAGAAACATGACCTTTCTCCATGAGGTCAAATAGCTTTATTGTGATTAAACACTACAATACAGTATATGTCCATAAAAAAACTCTATAGTGTATATAAATTATTCCTTCCATTCAGCAATTCTTTTTTTGTCTTTTTAAATTTCCATTACAGCTTTGGTACAATGTGATTTTATTATATATTTTTTTAAATACTTTTAGCTTCACAAACTCAACACAAAGTACAAAACTAATCCGAATCAGGGATATTACAATCTACACAGTGGTGTTCAGTGGTAGGAAAAAATCTTACCTCAATGAATTCATGTCACTAGCTAAGCTATAAAGGCATACCTAGCAGACATGACAAAATATGCACCATTAACCAGCAAACATCTTTTTAATTTAATTTTTTTTACAGAATTCCAGCAGCAATCACTTGAGCACTGTCAATACTTATGTCCCCAACTGATTATCCTGTTGTGCTCCTCTTCATTTGAAGGCCATGAGTTATTTGTCAAATAATGCACCGCTATCCTTGTATATCCACACTAAGCCGCAGTATCAGTACTTGACCTGCCACCCTGTATTGTTAATACTCGCACAGTTTGTCCTGCAGCTGGCAGTGATAACTGGAACGTTATTGGAGGGGCAGTGTGGGGCAATCAACCTTAAGTTGTTCTGTGGGGTGGGAGGTATGACATTACAGTAAACAGGCATTCCAGTGGCTGTAATTGTTCCTTGACCTGATTGATTAGGTAGCATGATTGGTTGTTGATATGATTGTTGTGGCAGTCCTTGAGAACCCTGCGTCATTGGCACCTAGAAGACAATATATGAAAAACAAATTGGTAAATTAGATCCAAATGAATTAAAGTATCCCCAATGTATTCCGAATTGCACATTCCCTTTTATTTTGATTTGCATGTCCAGTGTGTTTTACGGGGCATATCACTTTCTTCTATTCAGAACTACCACAAAATCTACTGTTGATTAGCCATGGGTTGAGGAAGAAGCACTGGTCTACCAAGTTCATTTTGTACTGCTTATGCGAGGGATGGCCAACCTGAGCCTGAGAAGGAGCCAGAATTTACCAGTTTACATTGCCAAAGAGCCACAGTAATACGTCAGCAGCCCCCGCACCAGCTCCCCCCCCCCCACTCCCAGCGCCTCTCACCCACTGGCAGCCCCACAGATCAGTGCCTCCCCCTCCCTTCCTGCACCTCCCGATCAGCTGTTTCGTGGGGTGCAGGAGGCTCTGGTGGGGAAGGGGGAAGGAGCGAGGGCACGGCAGGCTCAGGGGATGGGGTGGAGTGAGGGCAGGGCCTGTGGCAGAGCCAGGGGTTGAGCAGTGAGCACCCCCCAGCACATTGGAAAGTTGGCGCCTGTAGCTCCAGCCCCGGAGTCGGTGCCTATTCAAGGAGACGCATATTAACTTCTGAAGAGCCGCATGTGGCTCCAGAGCCACAGATTGGTCACCCCTGGTTTATGCAGTATAAAATGAATGTAAAGCAGCTGGAAAATCTCTGCTGATGTAAAGCTGGTGGTCCCCAGGAGTTTCCCATCAGTGGTGCAAGTTTGCAGCTTTAACTTATGCCAGGGCTGGCCAGTTGCAAATCAGTTCTTCCTCTCCTCTGTTCCTGAGCAGAGCTGGAGTGTATTGGAGAATCAAGACCACAAACTATTTTGTTTCTGTTGAGCCAAAATCTCATCTGTTGGGTTTTGTGTTTGCAGAACCAGATGTGATTCTAAACCAACTTCTGTTTTGTTTGCACATGGACGAAAGGTTTTGGTGACACGTCTCATCCTTGTACTGGGAAAAACAGGGGTGTTATGAATCCTCTTCCTATTTTATCTAAGTTCAGGTGGGAGGCTAAAAGGAGGAAGGTTTTGTTCAATGAGGTTTTCACCCCACACTTGCCCTGCACAGGTTAATGTAGACTAAGAAAGGGGCCAATTAACCAGACAGGCCATAGCTGAGGGAATCAGGTGGCTTAAGTAATCCCCTGACTGAATAATGAGGGCACCCAGCCGAGGAGGAATGAGGTGGGCTGGCTTTATAAAGGCAGGAAGTTGGCCACAGGGAAGTAGTCTGCAGTCACTTTCTGGGTGAAGGATTTGGGGGCTACAGAGCCAAAGTAGGCTACAGTTACTCCCTGGGAGGAGGGAGTTTGGGGGCGGGCAAACCCAGATAATTGGGGGAGCCAGAAGGTTAGGAAAGGCTCAGGAAAAGGCATTAAGGGCCAGAAGGGAACAGACCTTGGCTGCTAATTCAAGGATCCCTGTCCTGAAACCTGGAGTAGAGGGTGGGCCTGGGCTCCCCTACCTGCCGCTGAGGAAGTGTATGGGAAGACTGCCGGAGCCCGTTCGCAGAGATGAGACTTTGATGCCCAGAATGGGAGGACATGTGACCTAAGTTCCCTCTAAACTGTGCAGCACAGACGCTCAGGGTAGCAGTAGGGAGAGATGCCTCTCCCCAAACCCTGGACCTGCTGCATTGTCACTCCTGTGGCCACGATCTGGCCCAGGCCAGCCACCCCTCCCCTGAACCTGCCGCGGCTGGGAGATGGGCACCCCTCCCACGGCCGGGGGACAGGCGCCCCTCCCCAGCTCCAACCCAGCCCAGCCAAGGTGCTGCTGCAGGGAGAGAAAGCTGGGGGGGTCCTCTCTCCCACTGTAGCCCCAGAGAGCCCCACTGCACCCCAACCCTCTCATTCCCAGCTCCACCCCAGAGCCCGCACCCCCAGCGGAAGCCCTCAGCCCCCCGCACACCAATCCTTTGCCCCAGCCCAAAATTCATTCCACACATGGGTGGGAAAAATTAGAGGGAACACTGCATGTGACTTGGGCGGAGGGCTCGCTGTGAGCCAGGAAGAGAAGGCAGGGCGTGTGGTGAGAGGCAGAAAAGAGGTGTCGGACCTGGAATCAGCTAATCCCTGGAGTGACCAGGAGGAAGCGTACTAGCTGTGAGCAGACCCCACGACATGTTGATAAAAGGTTCCTATGTTAGCCCATTTCTATTACCATTGTACTGTGTAACTATCATTTGAATGGGTTAAAGATACTGGCTGAGATTTTCAAAGCCGCCTCGCTATGTAGGCTATAACTCAGATTGATCACCTACTAATATGCGGCACTGTCAGATCCTAGCTGGACCAAAATTTTCCATGATCAGTGCGTGCAAAGGATCCACATAGGCTACACTTATATAATCTCACACTTCTGTCTTTAACCCAAGCAAGGGGTCATTTACCCACAAACCTGGGGCTAAAGGACAGAAAAACAATTTCTACCAAACAATCATTCCCCTTCTCCTCCTCCTCCTCTTTCCCCCACCCCATTTCCAGCAGACTTATCCTTATACTTTAGGCAATAGGAACAGACTATGGAAAAGATGAGAGGCCTCACAACCACCACATGCTTTTAAAATGAATTAATCTTCCTTTGGTTTTCTAGGAACTAGTGGAAAATAGAAGCATAGGCCCTCTCATCATCACACAGGCTCTCGTGGTACTTCAATCAATCTAGCTGAAGTTGAGAGTCAAGAAATCTGTTTAAAATCAAGTTACCGCCTTTCTTCTCAAAGTCTAACAAACATAATTCCATATGGCTAGTCTGTCTACCAGTACACACAGCGTAAAGTCTGTTTGATTCTGGGACAGTGTCCCCTTGTGAAGTGGCAGGAGCCTCCGCGGACATAGGTGCTGGAATGAGGGGTGCTGCCGCAACCCCTGGCTTGAAGTGGATTCCATTATATACAGGGTTTACAGTTTGGTTCAATGGTTCTCAGCACCCCTCCTATACAAAATGTTCCAGCATCCTTCTCCACAGATGAGTAATTTAAAACTGGATTAGACAAAGGACTCATATGCATGGTAGGGAACAATCTTGCATTGGCCTAGGGATGAACAAAACAAATTTCTCTCATGTTCTCTCTCTCATTTTCTAATTCCAGCTCCTCAGGGAAGGAACCAAGTCTTCCTTTATATCCAATGCAGAGCTGACCAGTTCGACCATAATTAATATAATGATCACATCAATGTAGTCTAATGTAGAATGAAAACGGAAGTACAAGGGAGGTTAAAGACAGCATGTAGAGTGCACTAGATTTGAGTCAGACATGTGCATAATGAGCCCTGAAGCCAGAAATAGGCAAAGAAATATTTTTAAAAGATTAAATCAAGACAGCTCACCCGCCATGACATGACACTATCATTTACTGTAAGTATATATTTTCGAAGAGAGAAACTGAGTACAGTTTGTAAGTACCTGATAAGACGACATGGCTGGATACTGAACCATCATGCCTTGCACCTGATTTCCCTGCTGATTATTCATCAGGTTCTGACTTTGGGGAGGTTGCTGCATTCCCATGAGTCCTTGGAACCCTTGTTGCTGATTAGTCAAGACAGGCTGATAACCTGGAAGAAACAATCATTTTCACTTGGCTGTGAATCATCATTCATGGAGGCAAAACTAAAGCCCTGTTTAAAAAAAACAGGTTATCCCATCACATGTCCTGTGCAATCTCATCCCCTTTGAGAGAACCACTACCGGACATAAAAATCTAGGTGAATATAACGCTCAGGAATGGAGGTGAATTGACAATTCTATAAGGTAAAGTACTGTATTTAGACACAGAACAGGGGCATCATGTGCAATGACAGTGTGAGTTTCCCTACACTGTCCAGCTAATGTTCTTCAATCCTGAGCCAGAGACATCCCCGAGGGACACTTAGCTGAAACCACAGTATTTGACATAAGACCCTGAACAGACATCAGTTTTTAATGACTTTTGGCCACTTAGACTTAAATCCTAGACCTATTGAATTCAATGGCAAAAATCCCATTGACTTAAAGGGAGCCAGGATTTCACCATTAGTATCTAATTACAAAGTCCTCGCTCAGGCAATATTTCCATTGAAGTTAATGGAAGTTTTTGCCTAAATAAGGACTGAGGTTTGTGCTCTTGTGCTGGCTCCTAAACAATGACTTAAAGGTGAAAGGCTCCTTGTTATGTTATCTATTCCATGAGCCATCAAGTCTCTAACGAAGTGTGAAGATACTAGCGGAAGTGAGAACGGGAAAACAATTTTTATCACTACGGACATACATCTCTGCTTCCTTATGAGGTTTGTCATTATAAGGTTGCCTCTAATTTATGGCTAGTGCATGCTGATGCTCATATTTTGCCCTAGTGACTTATTCAGTGCCTAGGAAAGAGAATTTTCTAATAATTTCAAGCCAGGCACTATCTGGGGTTCTTCACTGTGCTCCAGTGTAAATAAAGCCAAGGCACAATTGACCACGAAAGGCAGCATAGAGAGAGGAAAAATGACTTCTGCTTCCAGTTACTATCAGCTTTGCATGCAAAGCCACCACAATGTGATAGGTTTGAAAATTTCGATTGGGACTGCTCCTTTTGTAACGTGCTGTCCCTTTATGGGTAAGCGAGTGGGGCTGAGCGCTCTGCAATGAGTAGCAGCATGGAAAGGAGAGAAGGAAGAGAACCGGCTGTGACCAGTGGCAGTCTTAGGAGATAGTATGTGCCAGTGTCAGTGGTTTCACCAGTACCATTTGAACAAGGGGACTGGGGAGTTTTATTGAAGAGAGGGGGCCTGCCTGCAGTAAAGACAGCAATCGGAGGTGGCTGGACATGTTGCACAGAAACCAGGTGTGGAAAACATAGAAGGATCCCAGCCCTACAGTGTATCTCCAGCGAAGGAAAAGTTGTAAATCTGAGCTTATTTTTCCTTAACGATACCTCTTCCTCTCTAGTTTTGTTGTTTAACATTCAGTTATGCATAGCACAGCACTCTCTACTTTGTGGTGGTCGTCTCTGAATAAGCATACTTCAGGCAAATAAGAGTTATTACAGAGAGCAAATACTGTGTTATTTCCATGTGACAATATAAGTGTCACATCTGCTCAATTTATATTCATGAATACAGTGCGTTTTTCATTATACTCCACAAATTGGAAATCATCATCGGGGCATTTCTTGATTATATAAAGAAATATAAAGTAACCAGCGACACAGTATATGCCATATCATTGTGTGCAGATAGCTTTCCTCTTAAGATTTTTTATACAGGAGAAATGTATGGCACCTCTGACCAGAATTTTTGGCTTGCTTCCCATTAAAAATGTTTCCCCAATAGATATGAGATCAGCATTTCCAGTAAATCTAACGATGAAAAAGAATTAATTCCCTGGGCGACAAATTAATTTGGCTGAAATAGCATCATATCTCTCTCAAAGGCACTGGGATTATTAGACTCTAATTTGCTGCTTTTCCACACAAACCTGGTGTCAGCATATTGCCTAGTCCTGTAAATTATCAACATCATAAATGTGAAACACTGAAACTGAGTTTGCACAAGACATATGTGTGTGTGTGCGCGCGCGCGTGTGTTTCACATCCTCTTCTGCCCCTGCGTCTCCCTTATTTGGGGTGATGTCATACATTAAAAAGCCTAGCATTACACATCTGGGATTTGAAGGACTGAGCTAAAACATGTGGAATCACTTAAAAGTGGGAGCAGAATTAATTCATTTTAATTCACCTGTTTTCCCCAAAGTACCACCATACTTCAAGTCTACTCTGCAGAGGACAGTCAACTGGGGATTAAGATGACAGCCTATCATAGGAGCGGAAAAGAGATTGCAGGAAGAGGACATCAGGTAGCAATGTGACACACCTATACAGTAAGGCAATTGGTGTCTTAGATAAGTAGGGTCAAACAAAGGAAAATCTTCTGTTATCCCTCAAAAATACAATTGGATTACCACAGCTATATACGGCTGTAGTTACACGTGAACTATTTGTATGTGGTTTTACTTCTAGTTGTACAACGGATTTGGTCTATTTCCACTGACTGAATGAGCTCAGTGGTAGGTAAGGACACTTGTTAAATCTTGACTTCAGCTTACTATGATGTGGAACCATTGTGTATCCATTCTTATGCAGAATATATGGGAATCATCCCACTGGAAGATTGTACCTCATAACCTCTGCCCTAGCAAAATCCATACATAAAAATCACCACTACATCAGCAGTAAAGTACTGGTTGGCACTTAGTGATAAGCATGGATTACCATTGCTTATGATAGGTAAGGGAATGCACAGAGGATGGTGGAGGTGGTAGGTGGTGGTGGTGGGGGGGTGACTGACAGGTCAGAGATGAGATCCCCTGGACAGCACAAGTGCTTAGAGTCATAGAGTCACAGACTTTAAGGTCAGAAGGGACCATTATGATTGTCTAGTCTGACCTCCTGCACAACGCAGGCCGCAGAATCTCACCCACCCACTCCTGCAACAAACCCCTAACCTACGTCTGAGCCACTGATGTCCTCAAATCATGGTTTAAAGACTTCAAGGTGCAGAGAATCCTTCAGCAAGTGACCCGTGCCCCACGCTGCAGAGGAAGGTGAAAAACTCCCAGGGCCTCTGCCAATCTGCCCTGGAGGAAAATTTCTTCCCGACCCCAAATATGGCGATCAGCTAAACCCTGAGCATGTGAGCAAAACTCAACAGCCAGACACCCAGGAAAGAATTCTCTGTAGTAAATCAGATCCCACCCTATCTAACATTCCATCACAGGCCATTGGGCATATTTACCGCTAATAGTCAAAGATCAATTAATTGCCAAAATTAGGCTATCCCATCATACCATCCCCTCCATAAACTTATCAAACTTGAAGCCAGATATGTCTTTTGCCCACACTACTCCCCTTGGAAGGCTGTTCCAGAACTTCACTCCTCTGATGGTTAGAAACCTTCGTCTAATTTCAAGTCTAAACTTCCTGATGGCCAGTTTATATCCATTTGTTCTTGGGTCCACATTGGTACTGAGCTTATATAATTCCTCTCCCTCCCTGGTATTTATCCCTCTGATATGTTTATAGAGAGCAATCATATCTCCCCTCAGCCTTCTATTGGTTTGGCTAAACAAGCCGAGCTCTTTGAGTCTCTTTTCATAAGACAGGTTTTCCATTCCTCGGATCATCCTAGCAGCCCCTCTCTGTGCCTGTTCCAGTTTTAATTCATCCTTCTTAAACATACTGCACACAGTATTCCAGATGAGGTCTCACCAGTGCCTTGTATAACGGTACTAACACCTCCTTATCTCTACTGGAAATACCTCACCTGATGCATCCTAAGACTGCATTAGCTTTTTTCACAGCCATATCACATTGGCGGCTCATAGTCATCCTGTGATCAACCAATACTCTGAGGTCCTTCTCCTCCTCTGTTACTTCTAACAGACGAGTCCCCAGCTTATAACAAAAATTCTTGTTATTAATCCCTAAATGCATGACCTTGCACTTTTCACTATTAAATTTCATCCTATTACCATTACTCCAGTTTACAAGGTCTTCCAGATCTTCCTGTATGATATCCCGGTTCTTCTCTGTATTGGCAATACCTCCCAGCTTTGTGTCATCTGCAAACTTTATTAGCACACTCCCATTTTTTGTGCCGAGGTCAGTAATAAAAAGATTAAATAAGATTGGTCCCAAAACCGATCCCTGAGGAACTCCACTAGTAACCTCCCTCCAGCCTGACAGTTCACCTTTCAGTATGACCCGTTGTAGTCTCCCCTTTAACCAGTTCCTTATCCACCTTTCAATTTTCATATTGATCCCCATCTTTTCCAATTTAACTAATAATTCCCCATGTGGAACCGTATCGAATGCCTTACTGAAATCAAGATAAATTAGATCCACTGCATTTCCTTTATCTAAAAAATCTGTTGCCTTCTCAAAGAAGATCAGGTTGGTTTGGCACAATTTACTTCTTGTAAAACCATGTTGTATTTTGTCCCACTTACCATTGACCTCAATGTCCTTAACTACTTTCTCCTTCAAATTTTTTTCCAAGACCTTGCATACTACAGATGTCAAACTGACAGGCCTGTAGTTACCTGGATCACGTTTTTTCCCTTTCTTAAAAATAGGAATTATGTTAGCAATTCTCCAGTCACATGGTACAATCCTTGAGTTTACAGATTCATTAAAATTTTTTGCTAATGGGCTTGCAATTTCTTGTGCCAGTTCCTTTAATATTCTTGGATGAAGATTATCTGGGCCCCCCAATTTAGTCCCATTAAGCTGTTCGAGTCTGGCTTCTACCTCGGATATAGTAATATCTACCTCCATATCCTCATTCCCATTTGTCATCTTGCCATTATCCCTAAGCTCCTCATTAAAGACTGAGGCAAAGTATTTGTTTAGATATTGGTCCATGCCTAGATTATCCTTAACCTCCACTCCATCCTCAGTGTTTAGCGGCCCACTTCTTCTTTCTTTGTTTTCTTCTTATTTATATGGCTATAGAACCTTTTACTATTGGTTTTAATTCCCTTTGCAAGGTCCAACTCTACATGGCTTTTGGCCTTTCTCACTTTATCCCTACA
>NW_020698074.1:1796317-1810637 GCF_002925995.2 Terrapene triunguis | reverse complement strand
CAACTTTGACTTGAAGTAATTCCAGGCCTCCTCCACCTTTAGATCCATAAATTCTTCAGTCTAATCCACTTCCCTAACTAATTTCCTTAATTTTTTAAAGTTAGCCCTTTTGAAATCAAAAACCCTAGTCACAGATCTATTTTTGTTTATCCTTCCATTTAGTTTGAACTGAATTAGCTCATGATCACTCGAACCAGGGTTGTCCCCTACAACTATTTCTTCTATGAGGTCCTCACTACTCACCAAAACCAAATCTAAAATCTAAACTGGCATCCCCTCTCATTGGTTCAGCAACTACTTGGTGAAGGAATCCATCAGCTATCGCATCCATAGGCGCCATCTTTTCCTGGCGACGGTGGGCGCTCAAGCCCCCCCCTACCCCCAGCCCCGCCCCAACTCCACACCTGCCCCAACCTCTTCCCCAAAGTCCCCGCTCCAACTCCGCCCCCTCCCTGCCCCTATTGGACCCCTTCCCCAAATCCCTGCCCTGGCCCCGCCTCTTCCCCGAGGGCGCCATGTTCCCCCTCCTCCCACCTCCCTCCTAGCGCTTGCCGCACGAAACAGTTGTTTCGCGGCGGGAAGTGCTGGGAGCTAGGGGGTGAAGCAGCATGCTCAGGGGAGGAGGTGGAGGCGGAGGTGAGCTGGGGCGAGGAGGTGGGGTGGGGAGCTGCTGGTGGGTGCAGAGCACCCACCAATTTTTCCCCGTGCATGCTCCAGCCCTGGTGCACCCACGGAGTTGGCGCCTATGATCGCATCCAGGAAAATCTGAGCCCTATTAATATTACTAGCACTAGTCCTCCAGTCTATATCTGGGAAGTTAAAGTCTCCCATGATCACACAATTCCCATTAGTATTTACTTAATTAAAAACACTAAAGAGGTCTCTATCCATATCCAAATCAGATCCCGGTGGTCTATAGCACACCCCAAGCACTATCCTAGGGGAGGCTCTAGTAGCTTTCTTCCCCAATGGATTTTTGCCCAGACAGACTCTGTCTTCTCCATTCCATCCCTTCTTATTTCTTTACAGTCTACCTCAACATTGATATACAATGCTACTCCACCACTTTTGCCTTTATTTTTGTCTTTCCTAAACAGCACATACCCTTCAGTTCCTGTACTCCAGTCAGGACTACTATTCCACCATGTTTCTGTTATCCCTATAATATCTGGCTTCACTTCCTGGACCAGTAACTCTAGTTCCTCCATTTTGTTACCTAGGCTCCTCGCATTGGTATACAAACATCTTAATTTTTGCTGTTTGGCTTCTCTCACATTCTTTATCTGATTATGCACAGACATTCTACCGCCAGTATCACCTATTAGACTAGTATCTACACTACCCTTCCTCCTTATGTCCATTCTCCTAGCCACAGCTGTATCCTTTCTTGCTTCGTTTTAATCCCTCTCAATGTTAAAATCCAGCATGGAGATTACCTGGACATCTCCTATCTCCCCCAAATTCCTAGTTTAAAGCTCTCTTAATCAGTTGTGTCAGCATCCATCCTAGAAGTCTATTTCCCTCCCTACTCAGGTGAAGTCCATCCCGAGAGAACAGTCCTTTGTCCATGAATGCTTCCCAGTGGCCATATATCCCAAAGCCCTCCTTGTAGCACCACTGCCTGAGCCATCTGTTGTTCATCATAATCTTGTCACACCTTTGTTGCTCATCTCTAGGAACAGGCAGAATCCCACTGAAGATCACCTGAGTCTCCATTTCCTTGAGCGTCTTCCCCAGTCTGGCATAGCCTCCCTTGACACGTTCCAGCGAGAATCTAGCCGTATCATTTGTTCCCACATGAAGGACAATCAATGGATTCTTTCCCGCTCAGGTCCACATCCCGTATCTTAGCATCCGGCAGACAGCACACCCTTCTGTTCTCTGGATCAGCTCTGGTTACAGGCCTGTCTATTCTTCTCAGTAAGGAGTCCCGAATCATGTAGACCAGCCTTTTCCTGGTGATGGTGCGATTCTCCGGTCTATCCCCTGTTCCCTCTGACTGCAAGTACTCTCGATTCCTATTCTCCCTTGCAATCCTCTGCAACGCATCTTGTAGCCTCCTGGGGCTCATATTTGGTTTTATCTCCATTGACTCTTCCCCTCTTCCTACAGAACTAGCTGCTCTTCTCTTCTTCCTTGCCCTCCGACCTTCAGTGACCACCTGCTGTGCTCCTTCATTTTCCAACTCAGCAAACCTGTTCCTGAGCTCTATTTCTCCTTCACTAGCCTGTCTTTTCCTCTGCCTGGTTCTCTTAGTCACATGCTTCCACTGTCCACTTTCCTCACCCAGCAGTCTCCCCTCAGAGTTCTTTGGTCCTGCTTCCATCTGCAAGTCTGAGCTTTTCCCTTCAGTCTCCTCATGTCTTTGCTCCATCATCTGCTCGAACCCCCTTCTAAACTCAACCAGAGTTTCCACCTGCATCTCTAATCCTCCGATCTTTTCTTCCATCGGCTCTATCAGGTGACACTTCATGCAGTTGAAACTCTTTTCAGATACCCCCTCCAGGATAATGTACATACCGCAGCTTCTACATCCAGTCATC
Source organism: Terrapene triunguis (assembly GCF_002925995.2). NCBI lineage: Eukaryota > Metazoa > Chordata > Testudines > Emydidae > Terrapene > Terrapene triunguis. The sequence continues at coordinate 1,808,094 of NW_020698074.1, read as the reverse complement.
CTCATTGTGTCTTCCACTGCTTGGGTCACTACTACTGCTGCCTCTGTATCTGTCATAGCCTTCCCACCTAAGTCCTGTTAGTCTGGGAAACACAAACCAAACCAAAACACCACCACCCACAGCAAAACAAACCCCCAGCGAGCACCACAACACTGCCAGAACACCACACACTCCCTTCACTAGCCTGTCTGTTCCTCTGCTTGGTTCTCCTAGTCTTCCCCCCAAACTCCTCCGTTTACAGCTCTGTTTGCTGGCTCCTGTGTCGCTGCCTGGCTACCTTTATAGGACCCCTAATCAGAGAAGCCCTGCCCCCTAATCTAGTCTATACTCTGTCACTTTTACCATTATACCTCCTCAATATTTAGATTAAGCAATTTCTCTGATTTAAGGGCACTTTTGCATCTTCCAGCTGCCACTCTGAGTTGGGGGGGGTGTGTGGCATAAGTCTTACTGCTCCACTGAGACCTGATTCTCATTTACACTAAGGTCTCTTTACACTGCTCTCATAGTGCAAAGGAGCTTCAAAGTGAGGAGGAATGTAATCTAGACACACTTTTTGGCCCCTTCCCATTGTTAGAACAGAGTAAAGGGGCCTTAATGTAAATGAGAATCAGGCCCAGTGTCTCCTGGAGCTTGCAGTGTGTGTACCGACTCCTAGAATCCTTACAGAGGTACAGCGCTGTCTAGCCTTCCGGCTCCTGTAGGTTATATGTAGGGGGGACTGGTCCATATCCCTAACCCCTTCAGGATGGCTATTGTTCTCTCTTGTGGACATGCAGAGAGGCTGGCCACAATCTAGCCCTAAATTAATACTGAAATGATTGTTTTTTTTTTTTAAACAATTCATATCCTCTTGGCTATAACAATATTATGGATGTCACACAACACACCATAATGCAGAACCCCAGTACTTGGCGCCATTCTTTACCAAAATCAAACTCCTTATTTAGGACTCCAACTCAAAGGCATGCAATGCAACTCGATGGAAGCCGCTTGCTTTTGTCCAAGGGCAGAATTTGGCCTTTTCACATGTTAGATACATGCACAAACACAGGGAGCCCATAAAAGCCACAAATGTAACAAGCATAGTGAAACTGGCATAGTGAAAAGTGATTGACAACTGCACAGATGGGTAACAGACGTTAAACAAAGTGAGTTCCTTAATTCATAGCAAGATTCATAAGCAAGATACAAACATTGTAGAAAATTAGATTTACCGGGCTAGACAGTTTGCTGCTTCAGCAAAAGAACTGGGGATGGGGGGAGAATTTTCACACCCTTTGGCTATATATATTTTCCTACAGTAACACATATATTCAAATGACTTTTGTTTGAATGCTAGAATTTCACTGCATTATGAATGTTTGACTAGGTACACAGAAAATGTAGCATTTTAATGGGTCTTATTCCCAGAGGAGATGACAACTAGAAGTCTAAAAACACTACAGTTTTGGGGCGACACTGGTGATGAGAGGCACTGGAAAAAAGATGCTTGCTTCACCAGGACTTATTTTGTTGCTCCCACGATATTCTACATGGGCTTGATTTAAATCTCATTGACTTCCTTGGGAGTTGGATCAGATCCTATACCCTGCTCTCAGAATAAATGTGTATGACTGTGATCTAGCCCATTAAAAATTTTATTTGAAAAGGCTAAAGTGTGCTCTTGATATGCACATACAACTTCCATTGATTCCAACTGGAGCTGTTTGCATGGACTAAGGGAACAATATGGCATTTATGTGTTTTTCCTTTTGAAAACACATCTATTTTTCACTATCTCTTGGCAGACCTTTTCTGTGTCAAGGTATCAGGATCTGCTGCACCGTATGTAACAAATACAATACACTTTCATGGCAATTAGATACTCAACTATGGATTTCAAATTTGGCAGAGAGATTCCATTTTTTATTACCATGAAAAAGACAACGCACAAAGTCTTCATCTTAACTGAAGATGTTCAACAGCAGAGATGCTTCTTCAGTATTTATACAAACCCAGCATCAGGAAATAATTATTTTTATACTATGGGTTGAAGACTTTGGACTGGGACTCAGGAGATCTGGGTTCTGGTCTCAGCTCTGTCAAAGATAACCTGTGTGACCTTGGGTAAATCATTTAATCTCACTGTGTTACAGGTCCTCATCTGTAAAATGGGAATTAAACTCTTCCCTAAATCCTAGGGGAACCGTGAGGATAAATTTACTAATGTACCTGTAACACTCAGATACAGTACTGTGGTTATGAGCCCCACAGAAAAACCTACATATCCTATTCCACAACATATTGCAGGACAAACAAATTAACGTGGGAATCCTTAGCATCACATACACTCTCAAAATTATGGTGTTCGTGATTCTGAAATATTGGTCCCTTATCTTCTTTTTTCTGTTTCCACTTCTCACACTCAGGCAAGGTGTCAAGGCGGGAATGCTAGGTCACCACATCACAAAGAGAATCTGCATCAAGCTCGAAAGCAACACTGCTGCTATGAAAAACCATTAAAACCGACCACTACTTCTGTGGCCTTGTGGCCTTTAAAGGGCATTAAACTGTATGTTGTTTTTTGTAAGTGTGGAATATGATCCTGCATTACAAGGACTGAAGAGAAAATACAGAGGATTCAAACATAAATGGAGAATGAGATTTTCATTCTAATGGCAATAAAAATATATTTGTTCCAGGGAAACAAGGTAGAAATGAAATATCTGAATTCATATGCTGACAGACAGCTAGTCTCTGTCTGACACATAAAAGACATTCAGAAGTTCTGTGGAAAAGAGCCTAAGTGTATATATTGGTGTAACTTTGGGTCCCATCGGCATGTAAGTTACTCCAATTTGAGCCCCCTTCTACCCATTTACTTACATGTAAATTATACCCCCTTGCACATCACCTATGAATCTGGCCCATGTTCATTTTCAAGGAAACCACGTCCTTTGCAAAACTGACAAGGTAAGTTTCAGTTTGAATTCCTCCTCATGAAAGTGTAAATGACACAAGTTGACCAGGTCAGTTTCTTCTCTAAGTTTTGCATCTGTGGATCGGCACAACTTGCACAGTTGGGATGGTTCCCTCCCTTGTTCAATGTTCGCTGCTGTGGGTTGGTGTCTGCATCCCCTTACTGCACACTGGCCAGGTGGGCTATGGCATGGGGAAAGGATGAAGATGGGATATTTCAGACTCTGTGTAACAGAACTTTATTTTATCACCTTCTCAGTGAGATCATGCAACTACATTATCCTAGCAAATCTTTTCTTGGGGGGGAGAGGGGGGAGAGAAGGGGAAATGGGGGATGGAATATCAGAGATTGCTATCCTACAATACTATTTATTTTATGCATACAGCAGCAGTTTCAATCCTGCATTCAATGTTGCCACGCTTTTGGCATGCTATTTATTTTTAGATGAAAATGAAAAAGACCACAGTGTTGTGAAAATGGGACCAGAAATTGACTATACTGCATGAAAAGTATCACATTACTGGGTAGAGGAGAGCATATTCAAACTGGATAGGTTCCAGGAGATCAGTAAAGGACAGGAAGTGGAACCATGCCTTTTGCAGCAATAGTTTTTCTTCAGACTTGCTCTTTTGCTCATTAGCTTTCATACTACATAAAGTGTATTCCTTAAAAGCCTCTTTACTGTCCCCTGAGAACATACGTACGTGGGTTATTTTCTAATGGCAATACACATCAGATGAACTATCCTATTACGGCAAGCTCCAGGGCCTCTTTACTGCAATTATATCATCCTGCTCCATGTTATCTCTGCTACAAAGGAGGATTTTTAAAATCAGGGCAAACATGAGAGACATTGTTAAACAACCAGAGGAATGAACCGTGCATGGAATTTCAATGAATGCCTCAGAGGGAAAAGGAGCCTTGGATTCCAGTCTAAATGGAAGAGGCTGTCATATTGTTGAGGTAATTCTCTGAACCTTTATGGCCCATATCACCATGCTGACAGATAACTTAAACATCCCAGAGGGAGACAGACTACATGAAAGGCCCACAAATGTTTTAATTTCTTAATGAGGCTACAGAGCTTAAAAGATAAAATGCAATGGTCTCACGCCTCTGCCAGCAACGTAAGCCAGAAGTATGATTAAAGCAAGTTCGGTGCTCAACTGGTCTTAGTGGACATCCTTTATGAGTAGCATGCCCCTGTTTGGAAGGACACTTTCCTTACTCCTAGATTCGGAATTGAGGCAAAGAACAGCAGGGTAGCTTTATAAGTATATCAACACTCTGCTTAGACCATGTCTACGCTACCACTTATGTCGGCAAAACGTATGTCACTAAGCGACATAAATTTCACCAGCAAAAGTGGTAGTGTGCACAGCGCTATGTCAACGGGACAGCTTCTCCCTCCGACATAGCTACCGCCGCTCACCGGGGATGGTTTAATTATGTTGATGGCAGAGCTTTCTCTTGTTAGCACAGAGCAGCTACACAAGAGATCTTACAGAGACACAGCTGCATCGGTACAGGTGCACCGCTGTAAGCTCTCTAGTGTAGACATAGCCTTTAGATAAGGAGGGTTTTGGTTGGCAAGTCTCTGAACTGCAGACTTTGCTCTACTCTTCCACATGAACTGGGCTCTTGCAACTAAGTAGCATTATTGATGTCAATGTATAAATTCACAAAGTGTTTTGCAGGAAGTCGTTGTAACACTCACTATTCTTTCCCCACCGCATACGCAGACGTGCCAGAGAGAGTTCTCAGTGCTATAATGAACCAAGTCTTTGCAATTTAAATCCAGAAAAATTCATTCTCCGAGCAATTCAACAGAAAACCTGATGGGATCACATTCTCATGAGAGATTTAGATATGATTAAAGACAGCAGAGCCCAAGGAGGTGATATTCTTGTACTACACATCCCTCTGCTCATCCCCTCCTTTTTCAGGAATGGAAATAAATTACTAACTGGTCAGCTTTATGGGGACACTTCTCCCTCCTTGTGAAAGGGATTTGACTGGGAATTAGGAAGTAGGCAATCAGTTGCCAGCCAGCCTCTCTCTCAAACACACATACGTTCGTCTCATAACTGTGAAAAGGATACCTAGAAATGCAGGAGATGATCAGCCCCTTTTCCTGTGAAATAGGATTTCCCATCAACTTTTCTGGGACCCACTGAAAGACATGTGTCATCACACAGACTTTCTAGGAGACCTGACTAGAGATTTGCAGTCACTGCATTATATGACGTAGCTGGTGGCCTTAGATAAACATCCACTGAGATACTCCCAAAGAAGATCCAACCAGCTCACTACAACTGGCGTCAGGGAAATTTGGAAAGAAGCAGAGTGTTATATTCATGTCTTATAGTGATAAGGAAATTCTTCTATTCCATCAATAAGTAAGAAGGATATTAAAAAGCTACTCTGAAAGTTACACATTTAAAATCAGCAGGACCAGATAACTTGCACACAAGAGTTACAAAAGAACTGGCCTAGGAGCTCTCTGATCCATTAATGTTGATATTTAACAAATCTTGGAATGTTGGAGAAGTTCCAGAGGACTGAAAAAAAGCTAAATTTGTGCCTATATTTAAAGAAGGGCATACAGGATGGTTCAGGTAAATATAGGTCAGTTAGCTTGACTCTGACCCTAGGCAAAGGTAACATGGTTTTATAGAAAATAGGTCGCTTGTGTCAAAAAAACCTAGTATAATTTATAATGAGATTACAAGATTGGTTAAGATAACCATTAATGTAATGTACCTAGAATTCAATAGGCATGTGACTTAGTCCCATACCACATTCTGATAAAAAATGAGCACGATACAAAATCATAGTCCATATTAAATGGATTTAAAACTGGCTGACAGATCTCAAAAAGTAACTGCACATGGGGATCTTCATCCTAGTAGAGTTTTTGTTTTGTTTATTTTTCCTGGGTTCAAGCAGGGATCTGTTCATGGCCCAATGCTATTCAATATCTTTATCAATGATCTAGAAGAAAATATAAAATCACTGCTGGCAAAATTTGCAGATGATACCAAAATTGTGGAGTGGTAACTAATGACAGGTCAGTAATACAGGCCAAGCTGGAACATTTGGGCTCGTTTGAACAACATGCATTTTAATACAACTAAATGCAAGATCATACATCTAGGAACAAAGAATGTAGAGGTCACACTTATAAGATAGTGGACTGTATCCTGGAATACAATGACACTGAGAAGGACGTAGGAAAAATAGCAGGAAAATATCAAGCTGGAGGTGGCATTACCTCTCTATATGGCATTAATAAGACCATCACTGGATTACTATGTCCAGTGCTGGTACCCACACTTCAAAAAGTTGAAAAGCTGGGGAAGAGCAACAAAAATGGTTTGAGGTCTGAAAAACATGCCTTATAGTAAGAGAGACTTAAGGAGCTCAATCTACTTAGTTTATCCAAGAGAAGACTAAGATGTAGCTTGTATTAAAATGTGTGTTGTTCAAATGAGCCCATTTTACCAAACAATCCAGCTCGGCCTGTATCACTCACCTGTCTTTATCATTATGCAACTTGGTTAAAGTCTATAGGTACCTACATGGTGTGACAGACTCAGACCAGTGGGGTACAGGAGTCTGGTAGAGGGCAAATATACTGGTCACTGGATGAGTAGTTTTCTGTTCCCTGAGTGACCAGAGCAGGGGCTGCACTAGAATAATCAGGAACCTGCTAGAACCAGTTAAGGCAGGCAGGCTAATTAGGACACCTGGAGCCAATTAAGAAGAAGCTTCTAGAATCAATTAAGGCAGGCTAATCAGGGCATCTGGGTTTTAAAAAGGAGCTCACTTCAGTTTGTGGTGGGAGTGTGAGGAGCTGGGAGTAAGAGGCGCAAGGAGCTGAGAGGGAGAGGGTGAGGGTGTGCTGCTGGAGGACTGAGGAGCACAAGTGTTATCAGACACAAGGAGGAAGGTCCTGTGGTGAGAATAAGGAAGGTGTTTGGAGGAGGCCATGGGGAAGTAGCCCAGGGAGTTGTAGCTGTCATGCAGCTGTTACAGGAGGCACTATAGACAGCTGCAGTCCACAGGGCCCTGGGCTGGAACCCGGAGTAGAGGGCAGGCCCGGGTTCCCCCCCAAACCTCCCAATTGACCTGGACTGTGGGTTCTCCCAGAGGGGAAGGTCTCTGGGCTGTTCCCCAACCCACATGGTGAATCTTTGAGGCAAGAAAATCTGCCAATAAGCGCAGGACCCACCAAGATAGAGGAGGAACTTTGTCACAATGGGGAAGAGATTTCTGATAGTAGACAGCTCTTTAATTTAGCAGACAAAGGCAAAAGAGATCCAACGGCTGGAAACTGAAGCTAGACAAATGAGGAATAGAAATAAGTTGCAAATTTTTGACAGGGAAGGTAAGTAAGCATTGGAACAACTTGCCTAGGGATAAGGCAGATGCTCCATCACCTGAAATCTTTAAATCAAAGCTGCATATCTTTCTAAGAGCCATGCTCTAGATTAAACAGAGGTCATAGGCTTAATGTGGCTATCACTGGTTCTATAGCCTGTGTTATGCAGGATGTCAGACCAGATCAGGTCGGCAACCTACGGCATGTGTGCCAAACACGGCATGCAAGCTGATTTTGAGTGGCATGCTGCCTGCCCGGTGAGAGGAGGAGGAGGAGGAGGAGGAGGAGGAAGGGAGGAGGGGCAGGAAAGCACCACGCTAGGGGAAAAAGCGGGGGAGGGGGGAAGCTTGGCTGCCGCAGGACCAAGCTTCTGTCTCCTGCCCCCGCAGGGGAGAGCGGTGTGTGTGGGGGTGTCCTGGCCCCCAGCCCCACTCAGCCTCCCTGCCCACTGCTCTCCCCTGTGGGGGCAGGAGGCAGAACCTTGGTCCTGTGGGAGCCAAGCTTCCCCCCTCCCCTGCTTCTTCCCTCAGCGTGGTGCTTTCCAGCCCTTCCTCCTCCTTTCCCTCCCTCTCCCTGCGCCGATCAGCTGATGGCCCTTGCGAGGGGGAGGGGGAGCAGAGCAGAGCCGAGCGGCAGCGTGCTTGCTGCTCCGTAGAGGAGGCAGAGAAGAGGTAGGGACGGGGGTGGAACAGGGCATATCCCTTCCAGCCTCCTGCCATGAGCCTCTCAGGACAGGGAGCTGGGAGCACCCCCACGAGCTGAGCACCCCAGCCCTCTGCCCTGACCCCTGAACCCCCCCACACACCCAGCCTTCTGCCCTGCACCCCCCCACACACACCCAGTCCTCTGCCCTGACCCCCGAACCCCCCCCAGGTCTGGGGTCCCGGCTGCCGGCCCCTTGCCAGCCAGCGTCCCGGCCGCAGGCCCCGCTCAGCCCGCTGCCGGCCTAGGTGAACAGAACCCCAGGCTGGCAGCGAGCTGAGCAGGCTGGCGGTGTAAGATCAGCATTTTAATTTAATTTTAAATGAAGCTTCTTAAACATTTTGAAAACCTTGTTTACTTTACATACAACAGTAGTTTAGTTATATAATATAGACTTAGCGAGGGAGACCTTCTAAAAAACATTAAAATGTATTACTGGCAAGCGAAACCTTAAATTAAAGTGAATAAATGAATACTTGACACACCACTTCTGAAAGGTTGCCTACCCCTGGACTAGATGATCAGTCTCTTCAGGCCTTAAAATCTATGAAAATCGGGGTTGGCCATTTAGCACTTATTACATCCCTAAACTTCCAATGACAAGGATCATTGAGATGTGTGTGAGAGATTCCAATGATAACAAATAACAATGCATCTACTTCCTAAATTGTCTGTCACTGGACACAGCAGAGAGGGGGAGCCACCAGGGACATTGCTGTAGCTCCCTGATCCCATACTGCCTAGCCCCACTGTAAGATGGAGCACCCAATGGTGCTACAAACTTTCTTCCCTTGCCCCTTCCGTTCACCCCATGTCACCATCACCTTGAAAATTCCCAGGTTTTGTTAGGCTGTTTTAAAAATTAAATAAAAAACAACCACCACCACAAAAGCTGACATGGGTAGTATCTAACGGTAAGTGCGGCTGCAATTCTGCCCCCTAACAATGGAACCTTATAATTCTTGTACTGAGTTTGTAATTACAGAAGGCCAAGGCCATGGCAGCACTATGACTCAATACTGCAGTCATCAACTTGAATAGAAATACAGTGTAAAGACCATCACGACACAAGACGCATGACAAGACACGACAATGACTAATATACTTGTTACCATCTATCTACAGTAAACAGTGATCCCTTTGACAGGACAGATACAGAAGGGTTTGTGTCCCTAAGAACTCCTCAATGCCACCTGGCAAAGGGTTCACTGTTCTGTAACGGTAGCCTCCTGACCAACCTGACAGTGCACCCCACACAATGATATCATAGTACTGATCTATAAAGAATACCAAGGGAGATCTTAAATGAAAGACAAGATCATGCTGGTCATTAATATCATTGTGGAATGTATGTACGGATGATATTTAAAAAGTTATGTTTATATACTGATAATATGTCCTTATGGTTTGTATCAAGGTGTTACCACCCAGAGAGGTGAAAAACTGGTTTTGTCAGATAAGAGGATGTATATTCACCTATGTGTCTAGGTACATATGTAGATTAGGTATTGTAAGGCAAAACAATGGAAGCCCTATTTACATACAAGTCAGGAGGGGGGATGGAAAGTCAAAAGGAAGAGAAGAACAGCAGGGGGAAAAGAGCTTTGTCTAGAGGAGCATTTCAAAGGTTTATTGGACTATAACTGGAGGATAGGGACAGCACCTTTTACCTTTCACGGAGGGAGCAAAAAGACAGTGCTTTTTGAATCCATAAATGGCGGATCCCAGCCATGTGGGTTGATGATGCTAGGAGATTGCTTTAGGTGAGAAACTATCTTAGACAAGGATTTTAGCTTGTTAAAGTTAAGTTAGACTCTAAGATGCATGTTCTACTTTTTGTTTTAGCTGTAACCATTTCTGTTTCCACTTATTATCCTTACTCACTTTCTTAAATCTTAATCTTTGATAATAAACTTCTGATTGTTTCACTATAAATATATCACAATGCTGTGATGTTATAAAGGAGCTGATCCTGAGTTGTAGCAATCAAGCTGTGTGTATTCTCTTCCCTTGGGAATTTCTGTGAGTGTCCAGTGACAGGGGCTGGACACACTACAAGGGGGCACTTTCAGAGGGGCTCAGGGATAGGGTGTACGCCTATTTTTAACCTACAAAGCAAAGTAAGAGCTGGCAGAGGCCTGAGGAGTTTGGTTGGTTGACTAACAAGCTGGTGGTGTTAGGGAGCTGATAACCAATCAAGCACAAGCAAGTCTCTCTCTTGTTGAGGCCAGGGGTAACAGGGTAATTGACAGTTCTGAGCATCCCAAAGGGTAAATAAATCAAGGCACAGAAAGTTCCATATTCATACTATGTCCTCTAAGGAGATAACCGGCAGGAGAGTAAGACAGGAAGCCCTTTTCCTTCCTGGTTTTGGAGCATGGCAATTGTCAGCCTATAAAAGAGATTTCCTTGGTTCAGAGCTGTATTGTGTAGAGACCTGAAGAAAGAGGAAAGGTATCTAGTCTACACACAGTTCTAAAAAAGGCTGACAAATTTGCTCTCACACATGCAATACTGACAAAGAAAGGCAATTTTCTTGTTCACGGCTTCAACATATTATGTTCAGAATGGTTTCACTCTTTCCTGAATTATGTAATAGAATAGACTTTGATGGCTTTTTGGGAACCATTTTTTCCTTATGTAGTTGGTAATGAGCTTGGCAAATTTCACCAAAATCTGACTGTAAAATTAAGCTAATTCTGATTTTAGACTCACTCCAGAATGACTGTAGTTTGGAATGCTCCCACAGAAGCTATACTAATTAATGTCTCCATGCTGGTGTGGCATTTCCAGTATGTGTCTGAAGCCTTAAACTACATCTTGTAGATCTGAACAGGAATTCAATATGCCTTGTGAACAATTTAGTAGTTTAATCTTAGATCTAAAATCCAGGGATGCCTTTCAGATTTGCTGAAAACCAGACCTGCTGCAGATGTTCAATCTACTCCAAATGTATCTGCCTTCTCTGCCCTGTTAGACTTAATATTTGTATCCAACTGCATGGTGATTCAAACAGTTTGTGGGTGCAAATTTTGACACTTGTGAACTGGAAGAATAATTGTGTAGTGGTTTACTACCTCCTAAATATATTGGCATGTTTTATATTTATTTATCTGAATTTCATATACACAATGAAGAAAAAAAAAGCCTATACTTGAGACTGAGGTGTCCTGACAACAATTTTACGGATAATCCATGTAAGGATTCCACCCATCAGCATAACACACACAAATTAGCACATCAGTCAGCAAATACAGCAGCAAAATAGATACCTAACTACTCCATCCTAAGACCCGAGCCCTCCGCCTTACCCAGAAGCCCTATCAAATAGATGGCTTACATCGTTATATTTTTTTCACCAAAAGGTACCTTTTATCTTAAAAGGTGCTGCATCCCTGCAGTGAGGTTTGCAGGAGTCTGTGTGGGGATTCTTATCATTTTCTCTAACTCTGTACAGCTAATCGTATCAGTAGTTTCAAATTGTGCAAGATCAAAACACTTTTTTAGTTGATGGCCTTCTAGTTATTTTTACCGAATATACAAAATGTTGCAAATATTCTTCAACTGATCACAACAGTGGAGATTTTAACACTCCTCTGTATAGCTGGAGCTACACAACTGCAGCGCTTTGAACCAGGACTCTCTGAACATTATCATCAGTATCAGGGCCGGCTTTAGCAGGTGCGGGGCCCCATGCCGGGATACGAATTGTCTCGCGCCCCCCCCCCC
>NW_020698074.1:1795282-1795917 GCF_002925995.2 Terrapene triunguis | reverse complement strand
CTCCAGGTGCCGCCCCAAGCACCAGCTTGGTTGCCTGGTGCCTGGAGCCGGCCCTGGACAAGGACTAGAAATAACTTATCAGTTAAAAACATAGTCACTCAGGGGAGAAAAATGTACTCTCGCTTTCTGAAGTGGTAATACATTGTACCTTTAATAATGTACCAATCTTAAGATATTTCTCTTCACAAAGGGCACTAAACCAGTATTTAAACCCTTCTATCTCATCTGTATGGCAAACATGCAACATCCTGGGTACTAAGGAAAAGCTCTATGATTCATTGAAAGCTGCAAACAGACACATGGATTTGTCTACACCAGTGGTTCCCAAACTGGGGTTCACGAACCCCTGGGGGTTCGCACAATGATATAAGGGGTTCACCAGAAAAATTTCCTTAATGGCGGCCAGAGGACCCTGGGCATGGGAGGCAGCAGGTGTGACCCAGTTGCAGAGCAGACAGCCCAAGCCCTGTGGAGCGCAAAGCACGCAGCTGAGCCCCAGTCAGCACGGGGCCAACAGCCCGAGCCCTGCAGAGCGCACAGCCGAGCCCCAGTCAGCAGAGGCGCCGGCAGCCCAATCCCCATGCAGCACAGGGCCGGGAAGTTGGGGCCAGCAGCCCGAGCCCCAGCAGTCAGTG